>NC_053123.1:29132433-29432433 GCF_010015445.1 Perca fluviatilis | reverse complement strand
ATCTGATGTGGATTTTATTATAAAAAGGAAATAACTCAAACTAAGACCACATCAGACCGATCCGACAGACATAGGGCATTGATAACGAAAATGGGTGTTGGGTGCAACAATTGATCGTTTTATTCTGTGTAGCGTATTATACTTAACAACAACCGACGCCACATCTTGGACGCCTTACGATGTTCCGACAAAAAGACGAGCAAGTCAGAATGTTTTTGCCTTCTCTCACAGAGTTTGACAAATTCCATGACATGTTCCATGACCGTTATGAGCACAGAGCACTCTTCTGCGCACAATTGGAAACTTGGATGTGTTTTACTAAAGTGTTCCTTGTGTTACCATGCTAAGCTAACCTGGGCTTGTATAACAAAGACACACAGCTACTAAAGGCTAGCTTAGCCGGTAACATTAATCCCCCTGTCTCCTTTTTCCTGAGTGAGACCTAAACTGGAGGGTTGAAAAGAGGGGGTTGTGCTGTGTTGAACTGACTCACCTGTTTCATTTTATGTTCTGGAGAAAAAAAACAGAAAATATGTGACACCCACACAATTTTGTATGTTTTTTTCTTGTTTTCACTTTCTCCAAAGTTTTGCTAAAATTCCCACACCAACAATTTTACATAACTATCAAAATCCAATTTTCCTCTTAGAAAAGAAACACTACAAGCAGGGCCATGCTGGGACTGAAATTCAGCCCGGGACTTTAAGATGGAGAGGCATTTTACACGAGTGCCCTTGGTGCACGAGCAGAAGGATTTTTTGCAGTTATTTTAATTCTAATAGTGTTTTTATGGTATAAAGAGAATCAGATTACGCTGAAGACCTTCAAGAAACTTTAGGATGACACCTGCCTCCTCAGGTTGTGTAAGCAAGTCACCACTGCACTGAACACAACCAGGTCAGCAAAACCTAATCTTGAACACATAAGTCACAGTATACGGCTAACTACCAGCATGTCATGTGCACAGTCAGTTGGAGTGATAAAATAGTTACAAATACTCACACTCATATACTCAAAAACTACAATGCAGTCCCATAAAATAGAGATTTGTGTGTGTGTCCTTACTTTCTCAGCTTGGCTCCCTGGCTCAGCTTCCCCTGTGATGGCCTCTGCTTACTGATTGTGCAGCTACATATGTATGACAAGAACATCAGTTATAAATATGACTAAGAATAAAACATTTTCTAATTCAATCTGTGCTTCAGTCAAGTTATTATCTAGTATGTGGAACTATTGGCATTTTATCCTATATGTAAATATCTGATTGATTGATATGCCTAATATGATTGCCTACCCAGGCAATCATGTGTCACTACTATGATATGCCTACCCAGCCCTGCACACTGCCCCTCTACCTGTCTGTTTCCTGCTCTTCCTCTCTCCTCCTCTCTCCTCCTGCTGCTCCTCCTCTTCTCTCCTACTGCTCCTCCTCCTCCTCTTCTCTCCTGCTGCTCCTCCTCTCTCCTCCTGCTGCTCCTCCTCCTCTCTCCTTCTGCTCCTCCTCCTCTTCTCTCCTCCTGATGAGAGTGTATGTGTGCAACAATAGAAAATAAAAACAATTAGCTTATTGTTGAAGATAAAAAAGTTAAAACCATGCTTATGTTTTAGTTCAATATACTTTTAGGTAAAAAATGTAACTTAAAAATGTAAACTGTTGTGTGACTGAGTGAAGGAATATTTCAATACTGATTAAGCCTAATCAGCATTTGTCTGCCTCACCCCAAACTCAAGCTTCTAAAGAATTAATTAGGTCATGTCTGTTATTTAGCATGAAAGTAGATGCTGTAGAAGACTCATTGTCCTCACAGAAAAGGTAACTGTTGTTCCTGCTTTTTGGGGAGCCACTCCCTGCTAGGCCAGACTTGATTATGTCAAAGAATGAGTATTCCTGTAGTTTAGAAACAATTGACACCGCCTTGGTAAGATCCTGTGACCGGGTATGGCCTCAAGACATATAGATTGGGAATTTACACCTTTTCTTTTGAGAGACATCTGACCAATAGGGGAAGATTTCATTTGAGGAACCACCCATGTGTAGGGAATAAATGTGTGATCCTGAGAATGATTCAGGGCTTCATCTGTGACCCCGCAAAGGGAAGCATGTTGTAGTCCGCAGTTTACAGTGTATTGTTTTGTCATGTCGCATGTCTCAGGACTGATAGATGTAATTCCTGAAGAGGTGGCATGTCATTTCAGTCCACTGCTCGCAGTGTTTCATGTTTTATGTTTGATTGTTTTTGTCATGTCGTTTTCATCGTGTTGTTCATTAAACCTTTTGCTTAACTTTCAATTCGACCCCAGCCTCTCCTTCCTCCTCAGAAATCAAACGATCACGTCTTTTAGAATTTCTCAACATTATCAAAGCAAAAATTTGGAGACAGAAACAACTCAGGTATACAAGCCTAAAACTCCTAAAAACCTAAAACTGTCCTACCTCACATCACCAAATCCAAACCTGACTGAAAGTAAACTCTTTTTTCGGCGCCTTAAGTTTGAGCCAATCGGATGTCAGGAAAAACGAGGATCAGTCCAAGTTAGGAGGGGCCGCTTGTGTCCCCCCTCAAGATTGAAAGTATTGGTTTGGCCCGGTCTGAGATATACTCAGGTAGGCTCCCCTACTGGCATGCGTGACAGTGCATCTGCCAGGAAATTATCTTTTCTGGCCAATTATCTTCTCCTGGTCTGTATAGACCTCCACCTCTTGGCCTTAGTGAGCTAGATGCATCTCAAAGTGCTTAAAAACCAAAACGAGACCCAAAGCTTCCTTTTCAATATTCGAATAAGCATTCTGATGTTTATTTTGCTTTTTCAAGTAATAAGTGACTGGTCTTTCTTGTCCAACTGCATCTGCTTGCATAGGCACTTCCCCAACGCCAATGTCACAGGCATCCACAGCAAGTTTGAACGGTGCCTCGAAGTTGGGTGCAAGTAACACCGGTTCACATGCTAATATAGCCTTCACACTCCTAAAAGCATGATCACAGGTGTCTGTCCAAACATACTTAGCATCTTTCTTAAGGAGATTATTTCATGGCTCAGTAACGGCAGCAAAGTCAGGAATAAATGTCCAGTAGAAATCACACATATCCAACACCTCTTCAATGAGAAGCACATAAGCCAACTCCATCCTCAAGATCTTCAGCCTAAAGGGAGTTAGCCTATGTGGAGGTTACTCAACTGGGATAGAACGGCCTACATCCACATCATGGACAACTAAAGTTGTGGACCCTGGGACATCCTGGATAGGAGGGGAGAAATCAGCTTTCAAAACACACAGGCCACCATGACCTGGTTATGCCCACTCCACTCGTCAGTAGCGAATAGAGTAGGAGGTCTCCACTTCCTCATAAGCTCCGAGGCTCGGCACTTCAATGGTTTAGCTCCTATTTGGCGAATAGGAGCTTCTCTGTCATGATTGGTGACTGCTCCTCGTCAACTGCTCCTCTCTCTTGTGGGGTACCCCAGGGTTCAATTCTTGGCCCAATCCTGTTTTCTTTATATATGTTGCCATTAGGGGCTATTATAGGAAAGCACAACCTGTCTTTTCACTGTTATGCAGATGATTTGCAAATTTATTTGCCTATGAAACCGAATGACAGTGTCGCACTACACTCCCTGCTTAATTGTATTAATGATATTAAGTTGTGGCTGTCACAAAACTTTCTTAACTTGAACGAAGATAAAACGGAGTGCATCATCTTAAGTACTTCAGCCACGACAAACGGTCCATCTTTAAGTTTGGGAGCACTGGCTTCATACTTTAAGCCAGCTGTCAGAAATTTGGGGGTTACTTTTGAATGTTACATGAAATTTGACAAGCAAATCTGCAATGTTGTGAGAATGAGCTTTTTCCAGCTCCGTCTCCTAGCTAAAGTTAAGCCATTCCTTAACAGGCATGATCTAGAAAAGGCGATCCATGCTTTTATCAGTTCAAGGTTGGATTACTGTAATGCTCTCTATGTTGGTTTGAATCAAACCTCCATCTCACGCCTTCAACTTGTGCAAAATGCTGCTGCTCGGTTTTTAACAAATACATCTAGACGTGCACATATCACTCCTGTTCTTTACACCCTACATTGACTCCCTGTGCGTTTTAGAATAGATTTTAAGATTTTATTTTTTGTTTGTAAAGCCCTTAATGGCCAGAGAATGGGCTACACCAGCAGAAGACCCCACTGGGTACCACTCATCTCCACTAAAAATGGGAAAATGAGGCTACATTTTGCACAATCTCACCAAAATTGGACAGTTGAAGACTGTAAAAATGTACCCTGGTCTGATGAGTCTCGATTTCTGTTGAGACATTCAGATGGTAGAGTCAGAATTTGGCGTAAACAGAATGAGAACATGGATCTGTCATGCCTTGTTACCACTGGGCAGGCTGGTGGTGGTGGTGTAATGGTGTGGGGGATGTTTTCTTGGCACACTTTAGACCCGTTAGTATCAATTGGTCATCGTTTAAATGCCACAGCATACCTGAGCATTGTTTCTGACCATGTCCATCCCTTTATGACCACCATGTACCCATCCTCTGATGGCTACTTCCAGCAGGATAATGCACCATGTCACAAAGCTTGAATCATTTCAAATTGGTTTCTTGAACATTACAATGAGTTCACTGTACTAAAATGGCCCCCACAGTCACCAGATCTCAACCCAATAGAACATCTTTGGGATGTGGTGGAACAGGAGCTTCATGGCCTGGATGTGCATCCCACAAATCTCCATCAACTGCAAGATTCTAACCTATCATTATGGGCCAACATTTCTAAAGAATGCTTCCAGCACCTTGCTGAATCAATGCCACGAAGAATTAAGGCAGTTCTGAAGGCAAAAGGGGGTCAAACACGATATTAGTAGGGTGTTCCTAATAATCCTTTAGGTGAGTGTTTAGGTGATATATATATATATATATATATATATATATATATATATATATATATATATATATATATATATATATATATATAAAATGTATTTTTGGTTGGAGGGGTGTATTTTATGGAGTTATTATATTATCATGTCAACATAGTTTATAATATGAACAATCACACTGTATGTGTGTTGTGTGATAAAACAGTATCACCAGTATTTGTAGGTGTTGTAAATCAAGTGACACACTGTCTAAACATGGATGTATTAACTAAGAAATAGAAGAGATAAGTTCATATATTAAACCCTTGCCCCTATAACATACACATCAGTCTGCCAGAAATTCAGAAGAAGAGGAAGAAGAAACACCTCCATTCCTCTCTACCCCAGTAGAAGAAGAACGCCCCCTCTCTCAGAGGAGGGGGGGGACTGTTGATACAACGTGTGTACATATCGTCATTTCAGAGCGAAGGAACTACTCATCCCATAAACCACCGCACACTAGATGAGTAACTTAGTATTTTAAGTAATGCAGGAAGTGTGCATTTAGTTTCCATGCTTATTGTGTTTCCACAACAATGTTAGTGAGTAAATTTACTGAAATGGCCACCACACAATAACAGAGGAGTGTGATGCGTCAGATGAGAATGCAGAGATTTAGTCGCATATTTCATGGCTGTAAAAAAACAAAACAATTTCCAGTACAATAAATCGTTGGGCGGGATCATCCTATTATTCCCATATCATTTTGGAGGAGTTAGTTAGGTTATTTGTGACCCAACTCCTGGGTTAAAAAGGGCCCAGGACCAACTAATTTCTGGGTTATTTCAACCCAGAAAATGGGGTTGTTCTTTGGACCTCAGAAGTTGGGGTGATATTAACTACAATGCTGGGTTATTTTAACCAAACATTTGGGTCTTGCTGCGTTGCGACTTTTTCAAACATAAAAAAAAAAAAAACTACTTTCTCAGGGTCAAACCTTGGCACCAGAAGGAAACTTACAGATATCAAAATATTTCGTTGTTCCTGACGCCTCTTACCTAAAACCAGCCTAGTTTTTTTCCAAGTCAAGCTTCATCTTTTCATGCTCCTTCTCATTTTTTCCTGTCGTTCATGTTCTTGTGCTTTTTCTTTCTCCTGCAGTCATGTTTTCGTTAACTGAATTGCAGTTAATCAAAATGATCAATGTGAGTTGTGGCTTCTTAACCTCCTCTAAAACCTTTAACTCCAAATACTCAATCACTTTACTCAGTTCCTGTTTATCAAGTTTAGCTAACCGTGGACGGGTTACTTCAATTTCAAGAAACTCCTTTGGCTCAAATTCTTCCTTGTTCAATCACCAAAAGTGGGAATACAACAATGTATAGACAGGCTATGTGAAACAAATGTTAACCAAATGTCAACAATTGTTTTGCTGAAAAGCACAAGCAACCATCCAACCTGGATGTTACACAATCGCCTACGTTTTTATGACCACAAGCTAATCAGCAAAACCCAATCACATAACAGTGGCCAACCACAAAACTAACCAAATACAGGCCAACTCACGATTTCAAAAGAAACCTAAGCAGTAGGCCGCACCTGCGCCAATCCACCACGGCTACCAAACACTACAACGACTAATTAACACGCAACGCCACAGTACAACACGTGCCGCAACACCTAATTAACACTAGAGCTGTCAGTCCTCTATAATACCATTCAAATTGTATTTGTTATTTTTTTATATTTGAATAATATTTGAATATTTAATGCTCAAATGCAGCCTGTTATAAATATGTACTACACTACTAAGGCTTATTCATTGTCAATGCCACTATAACTCCTAATTTCCACTGGTTGTGGAACGGCTCTGTTGCTCTGCTGTCCATCAGTACCCACCAGGTCCGGATTTGTTGCGGAACGGCTGCGGCCATAACTGACAGCTGAAGTCACGAGGACCCACAAGATCGCGCGATCTAAGCTAACCTGGGCTTATATAACAAAGTCCCAAAGCTACTAAAGGTTAACCTGGCCGGAAACATTAATCCCTGTCTCCTTTTCCCTCTGTGTTACATTAATGTGAGAGTGAGACCTACTGGCCTGGATGAGTGTATACTTTCCTACCTAAGAGGGGTTATGCTGTGTTAAACTGACTCACCCAGCTGCTGTTTCATTTCGCATTCTGGAGCTGGGCCTGCTGGCGTCGGTCACTCCTGCCGTCGGGTGGACGCTGTTCCGCATTCACTGCTCCATATCCTCTCGTTGGGACATTGGGACTCGACTAGAAATGTGTGGTTTGCAGCGTGCTGCCTCCGTCATTGCCTCCCTCTGGAAACAATCTCAAACTGATTCTCCATCAGCCTAACAACACACACTATCAGCTGACACAGACTAAAACACTTGGGAGTTGTAAACTGAAAACTGGCTCGCGAGACAAGGCACAATTAGAGTAATATTTCATGTCTGAAATGTTTACTAATTGGCATAAACATTTAACATTAGCTAACACTAGCTAGCTCAAGTTGCTACTGTTAGCTATATCACGGGTTGACCATGATTGCACCTCTGATCAGATGTTTTTTAAAGTCTGAAACACCTTCCACATTTCATAGGCTGTACAGATATTCACTCATGGTCTGAAACCTTTAACTACTTTAGCAGCCAGTAAGTTTTATTAAGCATTTATCAGCAACACCCTTGGGCAGGTTATTTAGCTAATTAATGAATGTGCTGAGTGTTCGAGTTTGTTTTTAAACTTCACCATAACCAGAACTTTTAAATTATCCTTTATAACCAAGTTAACTTTTAATTTATAAAGTATGACAATTAAGGTGCCTCACACGTAAATAGTGTATACACGTGTGTAATAATGATACTAATTTGTACCTTGCTTTAAAAGTGTAATGGCCTAATTATGATTTCATTGTTTAACTTTTGATTATCCGTAGCCTGTAATATTGTGAATTGTTAAACCCATAATATTAATCCTTCTCTCATCATCAATTGTAAGCCTTGTCTGAAACAGTTAATTGTAGAGCAAAATTTCTCATCAGATTTTAAACCTTTTAGTGTGAAAATGTGCTTCCTAAGAGTAGCTTGCTGCCTAAACTTTTTTTTTTGTTTTAATTTCATGACCCATTATTTTTTGGTATAATACTGTATATTATTTAATTGTGCATTTGATACATTCAGTGAACATTCAATGAACATTTAGTTGCAGGAGTCCATGATACGCCTCATGCTCATCCACCTCATGCCACTCATGCCCATGTCCCTGAAGCTCCTGTACTCCCCGGGCCTCAGGTACATCATCCTGCCTCTGTAGTTGGGCTGCTCGTACATCAGCCAGTGGCCGTCCATCACGTGGCAGGACTGGCAGTCGTTCATATGGTAACGGTCCATGATGTTGTCACAGTCGTCCATCAGCTCGTAACTCTGACCACCGAAGTTCTCCCTCTCATAGATCTTCATCCTGAACTGGCCTCTGTGCTGTAATACAATACAGGGGTAATGTAAGTATGGCCACACATTTTAAAACTAAAAATGAAGTTTAAATGTATAAAAATAAAAGCAATGTATTAATACATGAGGTCTCTTACATAAGGGATAATTCTGCAGGATCTAATGGAGTCGAATGTCATTCCCATGCTCATCATGCGCTGCATGTCATGGTACTCGCCCCTCCTCATGAAGAACTGCATACCCATGTAGTTGGGACGCTCGTAGACCATGAAACAGCCGCTCTCCACCCTGCAGGACTGGCACCTGCTCAGGTAGGAGGACATGTCAGAGCAGTCGCTCATGCACTCATAGTGGCGACCCTGGAAGTTCCTCTCCTCGTAGAAGATAATCTGAAAATAGTGAATTGTAATGGTTAGAGAGAAAAAAAAGCAGCAAGGGGAATTTGGTGATTCTATTTTGTAAACAGTAATTTCTGATTATTACAAAAGATTACAGATTTACCTTGCCCCTCATGTTCATGCCTGTGTTGGTCATGTTGGTTGTAGATGTGCTCTTGCTGAACTGCCTTCCTACCTGGTTTAACCCTTTCCTTTTATACACAACCAAACGTAAATAATGAGTGCCCCTCCCCTTCAGAGAGCCCCCTTACTCAGCAACTCACTATGGAAGCCAACAGAATGTAGAGGTTTTGTCTCTTTTTTTCAAGGACTGGCTACCATATGTCCCGTCAAAAAGAGTAGTGTTTGCTTTTTTTCCTTTCTTTCTTTTATTAGGCTTTTCAAAACACAAGATAGCCAGTATCAAACACACTGTTTCAGGTGCAATTGTTTGTCTACATTCTTATTTCTGAGAGTTAGTCTCTAGCACTTTCCTGATGACATCACACAGGTCTGGGGCCAACATGACATGGCAACACGGCAAGAATTTAATTGCCTAATCTGACACAGTGAAGAAGTCTTAACATAACAGTTGAAGAAAAAATTATACAATTAATCAAATGTATTTAAAGACTAATAAAATACAGTAAGTGATAAAGATTGACCTCAAATAATTTTATGATAGTAGTATGAATATGCTCGGATGCATGATTTGGTATTGAAAATCAACTAAAAATGTTAATTTTAGTATGTCTGTATGATTCTGATATTGGAGATATTAGCTACCCCATGATTATTTATATAGCTTGCCTATTTCAAATATATTAAAAGAAATGTAATATTTTAAATGTTCTTGTTTTAACTGTTGTAATGAAAACATAATGAATATGATAATAATATGTTTTGGCCATCAATTTTATTTATTTCTAACGAAAAACCTTGTTCTTACCATCAGTTTAGTATGGCAAATAGCTCTAAATACTTTCATACCAACATTAGCCTAGGCCAACATTCGTACGGAGAAGAAGTGGACTGCCCATTTCTCCGATGCTCCATTGTTCCGACCACTCAACAACCCGAAAAATTCCCTTTGGTCCTACAGCCCACTAGTCCGACGTCCCTTTGGTGACGAAATTACAAATCCCACTATGGCCACGCCAAGACCCGCCCTACGAAGCAGCTCGATTGGTAGGGGCTAGGCATTTGACCTTGAGTGGTTAAGGTTAGTATAGCCGATAGACATTGGACTAGTGGGCTGTAGGACCAAAGAGAACAGAAAGTCGGAACAATGGAGCGTCGGAGAAATTACATGGCACCGGAGAAGAAGCCATTCAGAAGAAAGCATTAGAGCTAACGCAAATTAGTAGGCAGAACAAAACACTGAACTATAATTGCTGAATTATTCTAACATTTAACCAGAATTTAAGCGAACTGGCTAGCAAAAAGAGACATAACTACTGTAATATTTTGTTTAAGATTAATTTTTGGGCTTTTCTGTCTTTATTTGATAGGACAGCTAATTGAGAAAGAGGGGGAAGACATGCAGGAAATCATCACAGGTCAGATTCAAACCCTGGTCATAAACCTCTCAGTAAATGTGGGCCTGCTTTACCCACTGAGCCAACCTGGCCACACTACAGTAATATTCAACATCTTCAATCTTGCTAGGTTGCATTAACAACACACATTAGCTAACAGTAACTAGCTTAAGTGGCTACAGTTAGCTACATCATGGGTTGACTGCAATGGTACCTCTAATCAGAAGTCTGAAGCGCCTTTCATGTTTCATACAATGTGCAGGTGCTCACTCATGGTTTAAAAGCTATAAATACTTTAGCCACCACTTTTGTAATAAAGGAGTAACTTGCATTTATCAGCTAAATCTGCAAGCAGGTTATTAATTCAAAATGTGCCAACAGTGTAATGAATAAATGTTTTACCTTGCTTTGAAATGTAATTTCATTGTTCAATTTTTAATTATCCATAGCCTATATGTAATGTTTAATAATTGTTATATACCTGAATATTTATCCTTCTTTTGAGATCAATGGTAAGCCTTTGTCTGTTGGGTTTAACAGTGATTCAGATGTTCAAAAGAAACATTTTAGGATAAAAATCAATAAAAAAAATCAAATATACTTAATTTCATAACTCAAATATATTTTTGTATAATACTGCATAATATTTCATAGTGACAGTTGGACAATAAGCTTGACAGAAGTTGAAATAGTGCAGACATGATTTATTTATTGGTATTTCACACATTCAGTGAACATTTAGTTGCAGGAATCAGTGATACGCCTCATGCTCATCCACCTCATGCCACTCATGCCCATGTCCCTGAAGCTCCTGTACTCTCCGGGCCTCATGTACATCATCCTGCCTCTGTAGTTGGGCTGCTCGTACATCAGCCAGTGGCCGTCCATCACGTGGCAGGACTGGCAGTCGTTCATACGGTAACGGTCCATGATGTTGTCACAGTCGTCCATCATCTCGTTACTCTGACCACCGAAGTTCTCCCTCTCATAGATCTTCATCCTGAACTGACCTCTGTGCTGTTTTTTGGAGAGAACAAAAACAAATACATGTCTTAATATCAAGTTTAGTGCTGGTTGTCACCTGTAGTAGAAGAATAGTATCACAGATGCCGTGTTATACCTACCATGGGGATCATACGGCAAGACCTGATGCTTTCCCTCATTCCCATCATGCTCATGTAGTCAGCATACTCGCCCCTCCTCATGAAGTACTGGTTTCCCATGTAGTTGGGACGGTCGTAGACCATGAAGCAGCCGCTCTCCACCCTGCAGGAGTGGCACCTGCTCAGGTAGGAGGTCATGTCAGAGCAGTCGCTCATGCACTCATAGTGGCGACCCTGGAAGTTCCTCTCCTCGTAGAAGATGATCTGGAAATAGTAAATTGAAATGGTTAGAAATTAAGCAGCAAGGTGAATTTAGTGATCTTATTTAGTAAACAATAATTTCTGCTTATTACAAAAACATTTTTTAAAGTACCTTGCCCCTCATGTTCATGCTGGTGTTGGTCATGTTGGCTGTAGATGTGCTGTTGTGTTTAACACTTTCCTTTTATACACGACCAAACGTAAAGAATGAGTGCCCCCTCCCCCTCAGAGAGCCCCCTTACTCAGCAACTTACTATGGAAGCCAACAGAATGTAGAGGCTATATACATTTTTTCAAGGTATTGGGTACCATGACGTCCCAACAAAAAGAGTAGTGTTTTTTGCCTTCTCTCGCCAAATATGACAAATTCCACATGTTTCATGGCAGGAGCAATAGGAGCACATAGCTGTAAACATGGTGATGAGGAATGATGTAGGTGTTGCTAGGTGGAACTGTGAAACAGAGGAAAGGTCTGTCATTTTTCTTTCTTTTATTAGTCTTTTCAAAACACAAAATAGCCAGTATGAAAAGCAGCACTTCAGACACCATTGTTTGTTTACATTCTCGTTTCTGAAAGTTAGTCCCTAACATATTCCTGATGACATCACACAGGTCTTGAAAGATGGCAAGCTATGATTGGTTGGGGGCCAACATGGCATGGCGACACGACAAGCATTTATGACTCTTTATTTTCCTTATCTGACATAGTGACCATTTTAATATACAAAAACATTGTGTAGTCTTAACATAAGAGTTGAAGTAGATGCGAAAAGAAATATTCAGCCAACAAAAGAATAATCAAATGCATTCAAAGACTAGTAAAATACAATGATAAAGATTGACCTCAAATAATTTAATGATAGTAGTATGAATATGCTCAGATTTGTGTCTTGGTATTGAAAATCAACTAGACTTTTTTTATTTTAGTTTGCGTTTGTATGGTTCTGATATTGGAGATATTAGCTACCCCATAATGTACTGGTTAACCTTTTATTATTTCTATATTTCAAACAAATTAAAAGAAATGTAATATTCAAAATGTTCTTGTTTTAACCGTTGCAACTAGTAAATGTTGATCTGTAATTTCATGTGTGTACCACCCCCACTGAATATAGCTTCCAAAAACTGATGGTTTGGGAAGTGTTTGATAAGAATATGTTCCTTTGACATAAAAACAGAAATGTCTACTGGATAATTTAAGAATTACAGCTTTCTATAGTATAGCTAACTATTTTAATTATTCCAAGCGAGAAGCCTTGTTCTTTCCATCAGTTTCAGTATGACAAAGCGCTCTAAATACTTAGATACCAACATGAACCTCAGGCAACATTCGTACAGAGAAGAAGGCAGTCAGAGGCGCGCATCAGAGCTAACGTTTAACAAATTCGCATTACTTAACCGTTGTAGTGTAAACAAAACACTGAACCACAATTGTTGAATTCCTCTAACATTTAACCCAAATTTAAGTAAACTGGCTAGCGAAAAAAGGGCATAAAATAGGGTAATTTTTCATGTCTTGAAGCTTACTTGGTTGCATTATTTTCATCCCTCTATGTATATTTTTCAGTAGTTGTTCTGACATTTTAATTTTTGCTATCTTATTTTATTTAATCTTATTTTTAATCTTATTTATTATTTCTAGTATATTTCTTGTATCTTCTGTATGTGTGTACAGGGCATGAAGTTAACTTTTTTGACCACCAGCCACTTTTTTTTTTGCCTCATAAAAGGTGAAAAACAGGACTTGCTGTGTCTCTATGATCCTGTCCTGTCCTATTCATGGTAGCCTACTCGTGGACATTGCGCACATGCTGTAGTAGGGGGGCCCGCCTTAATAATACTGCATAGGGGTCCGGTGTTGGCTCGTTACGCCACTGCATATAAGAGATGAGAGGACTGACAAAATCTGGAGTAGCCGACGCGCACCACAACGACAAAAAAACAGTGGTGAATGTGGACCATAACACATGAGTTGTTGCAAGAAAGTTGCAACTTTTTTTGTATAGTTCTTAAAAATAAAAAAATAAAAATAAAAAGGAAACTTGTTTTGGGGAGAATAATAATTAGTACTATTAATTAATTACTCTGGGCTGAGATTTTCTAGGAACCTTACCAAAAAGGCTCAGGCTGATGATGTTGGTATAATATGAAAACGGCTGGTGGATTTAAGACACAAAATAATAATTTATTGAATGAATCAAATACGAACATATGTGTCAGTGGCTTGTTGATCTTTACATTGTTAGTTAATGTCCTATCCTGGGCTGGGACTCACATTCATACGGTTTCATATTGGACTTTAACTTATCATTGCACTTCCAATAAAGTAGCTGTCCTCAATTTAGGTCATCCTGTAGGTCTCATCTGCGTTTTTTCCTGCATCCACCGTGTGTGTGTGTGTGTGTGTGTGTGTGTGTGTGTGATTGTGTGTGTGATTGTGTGTGTTTGTGTGTGTGTGCGCGTCAGTCGCGGGGGAAACGGAGTAACAGGCCCGCCCGCTGCAGACAGCTGACAAGATGAAACAGCAGCAGCGTTCAGAGACTTAAGAGTAAAAAATCGTTCCAGCGTACATTGATGTTACAATGTAGCCTATACATGTTGGCAGGACGGTCTGAAAAGTGTTGCACGGTCTTTCGCTGTACGTTTTGTTGGTAATGTGAGATGTTTGAGTCACAGACACGTCTCGTCTTCATAGCATAAACAAGGAAATTAATTTGACCCGTTCTCCCTCCCGCTTGGTCAGTGGCTGCGCGATAGGGAGCCCCGGCTGTCAATCAATGTCTTCCAGTGATGCGGGCCCCTGATTGGACCAGGCCCGTAAGCAACCGCGTACCCTGCTTACCGATAGTTAGGCATTTGAATCACTCAATTCTCATTGGCTACCCGCCAAAGTGGCAGGTAGATTGACAGTGTTACCCGCCAATTGCAAAATTCACCCGCATTTGGCGGGTGTTAATTTCATGCCCTGTGTGTGTATATCCTTGGTTACTTGTAACTTACTGCTATAAAAGAGTAATTTCCCAATTTGAGATTAATAAAGTATATCTATCTATCTACCTATCTATCTATCTATCTATCTATCTATCTATCTATCTATCTATCTATCTATCTATCTATCTATCTATTACAACTTACATTAGCTAGCTTAAGTGGCTACAATTAGCTCCCCCATTGGTTGACTGCAATGGTACCTTTAATCAGATGTATTTTGAAGTTTAAAGCGCCTTTCATTGTTCGTAAGATGTACATGTGCTCACTCATGGTTTAAAACCTGTAAATACTTTAGCCACCACTTTTGTAATAAAGGAGTGACTTGAATTTAAGCAACATCAGCAAGCAGGCAATTAATTCAAAATGTGCCAAACGTGTAATGAATACCTTTTTCCCTTGCTTTGAAAATGTAAAAGCTATATACCTGCATATTAATACTTCTTTCAAGATCAATGGTAAGCATTTGTCTGTTGGGTTTAACAGTAGGCTAAATGAGATTTGAATACATTTTAGGATGAAAATGTTCTTGCTAACAGCTGCTTGCTGTCTAAGTAACAATCATATCTATTTAATTTCCTGACTCATATATATTTTGTTATAATACTGCATAATATTTCATAGTGACAGTTGGACATTAAGAATGACAAAAGTTAAAGTAGTGCATAAATTGTTTATTTAATGACATTTGATACATTCAATAAACATTTAGTAGCCGGAGTCCATGATACGCCTCATGCTCATCCACCTCATGCCACTCATGCCCATGTCCCTGAAGCTCCTGTACTCTCCGGGCCTCATGTACATCATCCTGCCTCTGTAGTTGGGCTGCTCGTACATCAGCCAGTGGCCGTCCATCACGTGGCAGGACTGGCAGTCGTTCATACGGTAACGGTCCATGATGTTGTCACAGTCGTCCATCATCTCGTAACTCTGACCACCGAAGTTCTCCCTCTCATAGATCTTCATCCTGAACTGACCTCTGTGCTGTTTTTTGGAGAGAACAAAAACAAATTAATGTCTTAAAATCAAGTTTAGTGCTGGTTGTCACCTGTAGTAGAACAATAGTATCACAGATGCTGTGTTATACCTACCATGGGGATCATACGGCAAGACCTGATGCAGTCTCTCATTCCCATCATGCTCATGTAGTCAGCATACTCGCCCCTCTTCATGAAGTACTGGCTTCCCATATAGTTGGTGCGGTCGTAGACCATGAAACAGCCGCTCTCCACCCTGCAGGAGTGGCACCTGCTCATGTAGGAGGACATGTCAGAGCAGTCGCTCATGCACTCATAGTGGCGACCCTGGAAGTTCTTCTCCTCGTAGAAGATAATCTGAAAATAGTGAATTGTAATGGTTAGAAATTAAGCAGCAAGGTGAATTTAGTGATCCTATTTTGTAAACAGTAATTTCTGCTTATTACAAAAAGATTTTTAAAAGTACCTTGCCCCTCATGTTCATGTTGGTCATGTTGGCTGTAGATGTGCTGCTGCTCCTGAACTGCCTTCCTACCTGTTTAACCCTTTCCTTTTATACACGACCAAACGTAAAGAATGAGTGCCCCCTCCCCCTCAGAGAGCCCCCTTACTCAGCAACTTACTATGGAAGCCAACAGAAGGTGTTATGTACATTTTTTTCAAGGACTGGGTACTATGACGTCCCGACAAAAAGATAAGTGTTTTTTTTGCCTTTTCTAGCCAAATATGAAAAATTCTATGTGTTTTCTGACGTTGACCAATTGGACCACAGAACTGATGATGTAATACTAAAATTAACATTATTAGTTGATTTTCAATACCAAATCACAAATCGGAGCATATTCATACTACTATCATTACATTATTTGAGATTAATCTTTATCACTTACTGTGTTATATTATTCTTTGAATACATTTCAGTAATTGTATGTTTGCTGAATCATTCAGTTTTCTAATCTACTTCAACTCTTATGTTAAGACTACAGGCAAAAAACACTTATTTTTTTGTCGGGACGTCATAGTACCCAGTCCTTCAAAAGAATTTACATAACCCCTTCTGTTGGCTTCCATAGTAAGTTGCTGAGTAAGGGGGCTCTTTAAGGGGTAGAGGGGCACTCATTCTTTACATTTTGTCGTGTATAAAAGGAAAGGGTTAAACCAGGTAGGAAGGCAGTTCAGGAGCAACAGCACATCTACAGCCAACATGACCAACACCAACATGAACATGAGGGGCAAGGTACTTTTAAAATCTTTTCGTAACAAGCGGAAAATCCTGTTTACTAAATAGGATCACTAAATTCACCTTGCTGCTTAATTTCTAACCATTACAATTCACTATTTTCAGATCATCTTCTACGAGGAGAGGAACTTCCAGGGTCGCCACTATGAGTGCATGAGCGACTGCTCTGACATGACCTCCTACATGAGCAGGTGCCACTCCTGCAGGGTGGAGAGTGGCTGCTTCATGGTCTACGACCGCACCAACTACATGGGAAACCAGTACTTCATGAGGAGGGGCGAGTACGCTGACTACATGAGCATGATGGGAATGAGAGACTGCATCAGGTCTTGCCGTATGATCCCCATGGTAGGTATAACACAGCATCTGTGATACTATTGCTCTACTACAGGTGACAACCAGCACTAAACTTGATATTACATTCGTTTGTTGTTGTTCTCTCCAAAAAACAGCACAGAGGTCAGTTCAGGATGAAGGTCTATGAGAGGGAGAACTTCGGTGGTCAGAGTTACGAGATGATGGACGACTGTGTCAACATCATGGACCGTTACCGTATGAACGACTGCCAGTCCTGCCACGTGATGGACGGCCACTGGCTGATGTACGAGCAGCCCAACTACAGAGGCAGGATGATGTACATGAGGCCCGGAGAGTACAGGAGCTTCAGGGACATGGGCATGAGTGGCATGAAGTGGATGAGCATGAGGCGTATCACTGATTCCTGCAACTAAATGTTGACTGAATGTGTCAAATACCATTAAATAAATAATGTCTGCACTATTTCAACTTCTGTCAAGTTAATTGTCCAACTGTCACTATGAAATATTATGCAGTATTATACAAAAATATATTTGAGTTATAAAATTAAGTATATTTGTAAGCCATTTAAGTGTGGCTAGACGGAACTGTGAAAATGAGGAAAGGTATGTCATTTCTTCCTTTCTTGTACTGTATTCAGCTTTTTAAAACAGAAATTAGGCAGGTATCAAACACACTGCTTCGGACACCATTTTGGTTTACATTCTTGTTTTTGAAAGTTTGTCCCTAGCACATTCCTGATGACACCACGCAAAATCGTGAAAGACGGCAAGTTATGATTGGTTGGGGGCCAACATGAAATGGTAAAACGGCATGAATTTATGATTCTTTAATCACCTAATTCTACACAGTAACCATTTTAATATACAAAAACACTGTCTTAACATAAGAGGTGAAGTAGATTAGAAAACTGAAAGATTCAGCAAACATACAATTAATCAAATGTATTCAAAGAATAATATAATTCAGTATGTGATGAAGATTAATCTCAAGCAATTTAATGATAGTAGTATGAATATGCTCGGATGCGTGATTTGGTATTGAAAATCAACTTACAATGTTAATTTTAGTTTTTGTTGTATGATTCTGAAATTATTGGAGATATTAGCTACCCCATAATGTAGTGTTTAGCCTTATTATTTATATATTTCAAATAAATTAAAATAAATTAAATATTTGAAATGTTCTTTTTTTAACTGTTATAAAGAAAACATAATAAACCGTGACCGCAGACCGTAGTAAATGTTGAATTGTAAGTTCAAATCAATACGTAACACCCCCATTGCATGTAGTTTCCAAGAACTGATGGTTTTTGTGTTTTTTTGTGTTTAAAAAAATCCCCATTGTTCCTTAAATAAATAAACAGAGGAGTCTCCTGGATATTTTAACTGTATTATCATTATAGCTTTTGGCCATCAATTTTAATTATTCCAAACAAAAAGCCTTGTTCTTTCCATCAGTTTAATATGGCAAATAGCTCTTGAATACTTTGACACCCACATGAGCCTCAGGCAACATTCGTACAGAGAAGGAGCCAGCCAGAGGAATCAGAGTTAACGTTAGCAAATTCACAATGCTTCACCGTTGTAAGTGGAACAAAACACAGAACTATAATTGCTGAATTTATCTAACATTTAACCAGAATTTAAGTCTTAATAGGTTGCATTAATAACAAACATTAGTTATCATTAGCGAGCTTAAGTGGCTATGTTAGCTACATAATGGGTTGATTTTAATGGTGACTTCCATATTTCTTACAATGTACACATGGTCACTTAGGGTTTAAAACCTGTAAATATTTCAACCACCACTTTTTAAATATAGAAGTGACTTGCATTTCTGTTTTTTTTTTGGGGACATTTTTGCTCCAATGGATCAATGGAAAGCCTTTGTCTGTTGGGTTTAACAGCAATTCAGATTTGAAACATTTTAGGATAAAAATGTTCTTGCTAACTCCTTTTTTACTTCTATAGCTGGACACTTAGTTGAAAATTTACCAAGAAAACCAGGGTCATATGATGGTGAGGCCATGTCTAAGTATTACTCTAAGCTTGGAGTTGTAGCAGACTCTTTTTGCCTTTCTATGGTTTCACAGGATGAGGTATTAAAGTTATTGAATGAACTTAAGTGTTCGAAGGCAATTGGTCTAGATGAAATACCAGCCTGATTTTTAAAAGATGCTGCAGAATTCATTTCTCCATATCTCACTCATATTTTTAATCTTTCAATTATGTCAGGTAGATTTCCGAAAGATCTGAAGCTTGCTAGGGTTGTTCCGCTATATAAAAAAGGGAACAAATTAGAAGAGGGTAATTATAGACCAATTTCGATTTTGGGAGTCATTTCAAAAGTCTTGGAGAAAATAATACAAGAGCAAATATATAATTACATTAGTAATTTTGATTTGTTTTATGATTTGCAATCTGGTTTTAGAACATCTTATTCTACGGATACCTGTTTATTATATCTAACAGACTATTTAAGAAGAGAGATCGATTTGGGGAGTTAACTTGGGGGCGCATGGTATTGCTAGAACCACAACAACAATAGCATTTAACACCATTAACAACATCAAGTAGGTTATAACAATAAATAGCCGTAGTATAACAGTGCATGCAGTAATTGATCAGATTGACTGAAAGGCAACAAAGAGTTGATATTAACTGCACTCTATCTGAGGCAAGAGAAATAACGTGTGGGGTGCCACAGGGTAGTGTCCTGGGTCCATTGTTGTTTCTCTTGTATATCAACGATATGAAATCTGTTTGCAATTGTAATCTTTTTCTCTATGCGGATGATTCAGCCTTGGTGTTCTCCAATAAGGACATAAAAGTTATTGAGAATCATTTAAGTGATGAGTTACAAAATATAAGGGAATGGCTGATAGAGAACAAACTGTCTTTGCATTTGGGTAAAACTGAATCTATTTTATTTGGTTCTAAAATAAGGTTGAGTAGGACTCCTGAGCTTAAAATTTTTTTGGGTGGTATCCAGATTGAAGCTAAAAATTGTGTTGAATATTTGGGCTGTGATTTAGACAGTTCTGTGAGTGGAGAAAGTATGAGTCAAAAGGTTATCAAAAAAGTGAACCCAAGAATAAAATGTTTCTAAATAAAGAAACTTTAAAAATGTTGGCAAATGCTTTAATTCAGCCACACTTCAATTATGCCTGTACTACATGGTACAGTAGCACACCCAAGAGGATAAAAGTTCAACTTCAAACGGCACAGAATAAATTAGTCAGGTTGATTTTAAATCTCAACTATAGAGATCATATTGGCTCTTCTGAACTTAAGAAATTAAAATGGCTGACAGTTGAAAACAGGGTGAGACAGTTGAAACTAAGATTAATAAGAAAGATTTTGTATAAGAATGAGCCAAGGTATTTGAAAGATTATTTTAAGCTTATTAGAAACTCTCATAGCTACTCAACGAGAGGTAGTGCCACAGACATAGTTCCGTGTAGATTTAAGACCTGTTCTGGGCAAAATACTTTTTTGTACATGGCGGCAATGGAAAGGAACAAACTCCCAGTTGAAATTAAGTTAAGCCAGTCAGATCGTTGTTTTAATCGAGCATGTGGTGAATGGTTGTTAAATGCTAATTAGATTCAATCTTTTATGTAGTCTTAAATGAATATTTATTATTACAGTGTATATATTTGTATTTATTTTGTATTTGGATGTGGTTGAGTGTACATAAGGTACCTTTTAGTCATCTGTAGCTTGCCTGGACATCTTTGTCAGACTATAATGAGGACCACAATGGAAATAAGTTTGTAACTTTCTTGTGTTATCCTCGACAGTTCTGATAAATGTACAATGTCACTGTGTTGGCATCTTGTTATGCATTTATTTCTGTTACTCTCTAATAAATCAAACAAAAATCAAACAAACAAAGCTACATAATGGGTTGATTGTAATGGTGACTTCCATATTTCTTACAATGTACACATGGTCACTTAGGGTTTAAAACCTGTAAATATTTCAACCACCACTTTTTAAATATAGAAGTGACTTGCATTTCTGTTTTTTTTTGGGGACATTTTTGCTCCAATGGATCAATGGGAAGCCTTTGTCTGTTGGGTTTAACAGCAATTCAGATTTGAAACATTTTAGGATAAAAATGTTCTTGCTAATAGCTGCTTGCTGCCTAAAAAAATCAAATATACTTAATTTTATAACTCAAATATAGTTTTGTATAATACTGCATAATATTTCATACTGACAGTTGGAAAATAAACTTGACAGAAGTTGAAATAGTGCAGACATTGTTTTTTTTAATGGTATTTGACACATTCAGTGAACATTTAGTTGTAGGAATCAGTGATACGCCTCATGCTCATCCACCTCATGCCACTCATGCCCATGTCCCTGAAGCTCCTGTACTCTCCCGGGCCTCATGTACATCATCCTGCCTCTGTAGTTGGGCTGCTCGTACATCAGCCAGTGGCCGTCCATCACGTGGCAGGACTGGCAGTCGTTCATACGGTAACGGTCCATGATGTTTTCGCAGTCGTCCATCATCTCGTAACTCTGACCACCGAAGTTCTCCCTCTCATAGATTTTCATCCTGAACTGGCCTCTGTGCTGTTTTTTGGAAAGAACAAAAACAAAACATTTCTTTATATCAAGTTTAGTGCTGGTTGTCACCTGTAGTAGAAGAATAGTATCACGGATGCCGTGTTATACCTACCATGGGGATCATACGGCAAGACCTGATGCTGTCCCTCATTCCCATCATGCTCATGTAGTCAGCATACTCGCCCCTCCTCATGAAGTACTGGTTTCCCATGTAGTTGGGACGGTCGTAGACCATGAAGCAGCCGCTCTCCACCCTGCAGGAGTGGCACCTGCTCATGTAGGAGGTCATGTCAGAGCAGTCGCTCATGCACTCATAGTGGCGACCCTGGAAGTTCCTCTCCTCGTAGAAGATAATCTGAAAATAGTGAATTGTAATGGTTAGAAATTAAGCAGCAAGGTGAATTTAGTGATTCTATTTTGTAAACAGTAATTTATGCTAATTGCAAAAAGATTTTAAAAGTACCTTGCCCCTCATGTTCATGTTGGTGTCGGTCATGTTGGCTGTAGATGTGCTGCTGCTCCTGAACTGCCTTCCTACCTGGTTTAACCCTTTCCTTTTATACACGACAAAACGTAAAGAATGAGTGCCCCCTCCCCCTCAGAGAGCCCCCTTACTCAGCAACTTACTATGGAAGCCAACAGAAGGGGTTATGTCAATTTTTTTCAAGGACTGGGTACTATGATGTCCCGAAAAAAAGACTAGTGTTTTTTGCCTTTTCTCGCCAAATATGAAAAATTCTACGTGTTTTGTGACGTTGTCCAATACGAGCACAGAACTGTAAACATGGTGATGACTGATGGCATTTTTTCTGTAATTTATTCTTTCTTTTATTAGGCTTTTCAAAACACAAATTAGCCAGTATCAAACACACCGCTTCAGACATCATTTTTGTTTACATTCTTGTTTTTGAAAGTTAGTCCCTAGCACGTTTCTAATGATACCACGCAGGTTGTGAAAGACAGCAAGCTATGATTGGTTGGGGGCCAACATGACATGGCAAAACAACATGAATTTATGATTCTTTAATTGCCTAATCTGACACAGTGACCATTTTAATATACAAAAACATTGTTTTAACATAAGAGTTGAAGTAGATTAGAAAATGGATAGATTTAGCAAACATACAATTAATCAAATGTATTCAAAGAATAATTAAATGCAGTAAGTGATGAAGATTAATCTCAAGTAATTTAATGATAGTAGTATGAATATGCTTGGATTTGGAATTTGGTATTGAAAATCAACTAACAATGTTAATTTTAGTTTTTGTCGTATGATTCTGATATTATTGGAGGTATTAGCTATCCCATAATGTAGTGTTTAGCCTTATTATTCATATATTTCAAATAAATTAAAAGATATGTAATATTTGAAATGTTCTTTGTAACTAAAACATAATGAACTGTGACCGCAGTAAATGTTGAACTGTAATTTCAGTTAGGGTTTAAAACCTGTAAATACTTCAACCACCACTTTTGAAATAAAGAAGTGACTTGCATTTTTGTTTTTTGGGGTCTTTTTGCCTGTAATTGATAGGACAGCTGTAGACAGGAAAGGGAGAAGAGAGAGCTGGGACGACTTGCAGCAAAGGGCCGTGGGTTGGAATCCTACCACGGTCACTGTGGTATGGACTAAACCTTGGTAGATGGGGAGCACACCCTACCTACACATCGACTAAAGCATTAAGTAAGGTGGGTAAGTCATCATGCATACGTTGTGTTCAAATCAGAATTTGGGCAGTGATGACCACATTTTTTTGCAGAAAAATTAATCATGATCATGCTTAATAAATCATAATTCATAATGATATGCCCACGTACCTAATGCTTTAGTTGTGTTGGTCATGTATGAGTTCACGAATGACAGACTATGAACACGTCAGCTCCTGATGATTCATGATGACACACAGAGTTCTAGCAGCAAACACATCTCTAGAACAACTGTTAAGAGGAGACTGCACGAATCAGGCCTTCATGATCAAGTAGCTGCTAGGAAACCACTGCTACGGAGAGGCAACAAGCAGAAGAGATTTGTTTGGGCCAAGAAACACAAGGAATGGACATTAGACCAGTGGAAATCTGTGCTTTGGTCTGATGAGTCCAAATTTGAGATCTTTGGTTCCAACCGCCGTGTCTTTGTGCGACGCAGAAAAGGTGAACGGATGGATTCTACATGCCTGGTTCCCACCGTGAAGCATGGAGGAGGAGATGTGATGGTGTGGGGGTGCTTTGCTGATGACACTGTTGGGGATTTATTCAAAATTGAAGGCATACTGAACCAGCATGGCTACCACAGCATCCTGCAGCAACATGCCATCCCATCCGGTTTGCGTTTAGTTGGACCATCATTTATTTTTCAACAGGACAATGACCCCAAACACACCTCCAGGCTGTGTAAGGGCTATTTGACCAAGGAGAGTGATGGAGTGCTGCGCCAGATGACCTGGCCTCCACAGTCACCGGACCTGTACTCTTGCCGTAAAGTGTTACCAGTGTTATTCTAACCAACAACGCACACACACACACACACACACACACACACACACACACACACACACACACACACACACACACACAAATGTAATCTCATTTGATAGAGCAGATCGCTTCCCTATTGGAAACATTCATTCCGTATATTTGTTAGAGGAGTGAATTTGCTAAAGAATCATTTTGTTGGCTTAAAGCCTACTGTGAAATTGCGCACAGGTGTCAGCAAAATTGGCCCGTGTGACGAGTAGCGCCTTCAAGGTGGGAATGGTCATGCGGTTCCTCTCGTCAGTCTGTGTGTTGTTCATGAGCGAAAAGATCCGCTCAACGGGAGCATTTATGCCCGGTTAAAACCCTTTCACTGTCTATGGTTAAAACGAGACAGATGATTAGAGGTATTGCAACAATGTTTACAAATATACATTGTAACGCTGGCTGTACAGATTATGCAGACGCAGACCGGTACGATTGACTGACACACACACACACACACACACACACACATTGTTAAAATCATAGGCTGGATGCTTTATTAGTCTTTTTACATGGGTTTAGTTAATGATCGGCCCATAATAAGACCACGTCGGCTATGTAATACTGACAACCGGGACAATTTCATAGTGGTTGGTGTAAACTGGGACGTTTTAGCGTCCCGACAGGCTTTTGTCGGGACTCGGGACACACAACTCAAAATCGGGACTGTCCCAGTCAAACCAGGACATCTGGTCACCCTAGGTTTAACAGTAATTCAGATTTGAAAGATTTTAGGATAATAATGTTCTTGCTAACAGCTGTTTTATTTTATAACTCAAACATAGTTTTGTATAATACTGCATAATATTTCATAATGACAGTTGGACAATAAACTTGACAGAAGTTGAAATAGTGCAGACATTATTTATTTAATAGTATTTGACACATTCAGTGAACATTTAGTTGTAAGAATCAGTGATACGCCTCATGCTCATCCACCTCATGCCACTCATGCCCATGTCCCTGAAGCTCCTGTACTCTCCGGGCCTCATGTACATCATCCTGCCTCTGTAGTTGGGCTGCTCGTACATCAGCCAGTGGCCGTCCATCACGTGGCAGGACATGCAGTTGTTCATACGGTAACGGTCCATGATGTTGTCGCAGTCGTCCATCATCTCGTAACTCTGACCACCGAAGTTCTCCCTCTCATAGATCTTCATCCTGAACTGACCTCTGTGCTGTTTTTTGGAGAGAACAACAACAAATGAATGTCTTAATATCAAGTTTAGTGGTGGTTGTCACCTGAGGTAGAACAATAGTATCACAGATCCTGTGTTATACCTACCATGGGGATCATACGGCAAGACCTGATGCTGTCCCTCATTCCCATCATGCTCATGTAGTCAGCATACTCGCCCCTCCTCATGAAGTACTGGCTTCCCATGTAGTTGGGACGGTCATAGACCATGAAGCAGCCACTCTCCACCCTGCAGGACTGGCACCTGCTCATGTAGGAGGACATGTCAGAGCAGTCGCTCATGCACTCATAGTGGCGACCCTGGAAGTTATTCTCCTCGTAGAAGATAATCTGAAAATAGTGAATTCAAATGGTTAGAAATTAAGCAGCAAGTTCAACAGTGATTTATGCTAATTGAAAATAGATTTTTAATATTACTTTGCCCCTCATGTCCATGTTGGTGTTGGTCATGTTGGCTGTAGATGTGCTGTTGCTCCTGAACTGCTTTCCTACCTGTTTAACCCTTTCCTTTTATACACAACCAAATGTAAAGAATGAGTGTCCCTCCCCCCCAGAGAGCCCCCTTACTCAGCAACTTACTATGGAAGCCTACAGAAGGGGTTATGTACATTATTTTCAAGGACTCGGTACTATGATGTCCCGAAAAAAAGACTAGTGTTTTTTGCCTTTTCTCGCCAAATATGAAAAATTCTACGTGTTTTGTGACATTGACCAATAGGAGCACAGAACTGTAAACATGTTGATGACTGATGGCATTTTTTCTGTACTTTTCTCTTTTTTTTATTAGGCTTTTCACAACACAAATTAGCCAGTATCAAACACACCGCTTCAGACATCATTTTTGTTTACATTCTTGTTTTTGAAAGTTAGTCCCTAGCACATTTCTGATGATACCACGCAGGTTGTCAAAGACGGCAAGCTATGATTGGTTGGGGGCCAACATGAATTTATGATTCTTTAATTGCCTAATCTGACACAGTGACCATTTTCATATACAAAAACATTGTCTTAACATAAGAGTTGAAGTAGATTAGAAAATGGATAGATTTAGCAAACATACAATTAATCAAATGTATTCAAAGAATAATTAAATGCAGTAAGTGATGAAGATTAATCTCAAGTAATTTAATGATAGTAGTATGAATATGCTTGGATTTGGAATTTGGTATTGAAAATGTGGTATCTTTAGTAGCGATGCTGTGGTGATGTATGGAGAGGAATCCGCTGACACTGTTCTTGATTATAAAGGTTTATTACATCAAATAATTCAGCATCAATTACAGACCCTGCAAAAGATCTGGAGAGGAAAGTTTCCCAATTCTCAAATTAGTCACTCTAAGTTTCTGCTGTTGAAACACTGTATATATATTCCGGCATGGTGTAACATAAGACATAGTAATGTGGGAGGTAAGGGCAAGAATAGAACAAAGCCCATATAAGCCTCTAACAGAGAAATAACAAGAATAGAGCAAAGTTGTAAAACTTCAGATACTACAAAAATCAATTAACAATGTTAATTTTAGTTTTTGTCGTATGATTCTGATATTGGAGGTATTAGCTATCCCATAATGTAAGGCAAGGCAAGGCAAGGCAAGGCAAGGCAAGGCAAGGCAAGGCAGCTTTTTTGTATAGCACATTTCAGCAAAAGTGCTTTACATAAAACATTAAAGAGCAGTTAAAAACAATTTAAACAAATTAAAAACATTAAAAGACAAGAATAAAATTGACAGTGCAGTATAAGAATAAAATTACAGTGCAGTATAAGAAATTAAAGTTAATAGATTATTTAAAGAAAAGCAACATCAAAAAGATAGGTCTTTAGCTTAGATTTAAAAGAACTGAGAGTTGCAGCGGACCTACAGTTTTCTGGGAGTTTGTTCCAAATATGTGGAGCATAAAAACTGAACGCTGCTTCCCCCTGTTTAGTTCTGACTCTGGGGACAACAAGTAGACCTGTCCCAGACGACCTGAGAGGTCTGGGTGGGTCATAGTGTAGTAGCAGATCAGAAATGTATTTTGGCCCTAAACCGTTTAGTGATTTATAAACCAGTAAAAGTATTTTGAAATCAATTCTCTGATGCACTGGAAGCCAGTGTAGAGACTTCAGTACTGGAGTGATGTGATCCACTTTCTTGGTTTTAGTGAGGACTCGGGCAGCAGCGTTCTGAATCAGCTGCAGCTGTCTGATTGATTTTTTGGGGAGACCTGTAAAGACACCATTACAGTAGTCAAGTCTACTGAAGATAAAAGCATAGACAAGTTTTTCCAGATCCTGCTGAGACATAAGTCCTTTAACCCTTGATATATTTTTAAGGTGATAATAGGCTGATTTTTTAATTATGTTAATGTGGCTTTTAAAATTCAGGTCTGAGTCCATGACTACACCAAGATTTCTGGCTTTGTCTGTTCTTTTTAACATTGTCGTTTGAAGCTGAGCGCTGACTTTCAATCGTTCCTCTTTTGCTCCAAAAACAACCACCTCCGTTTTTTCTTCATTTAATTTAAGAAAGTTCTGGCACATCCAATCATTAATCTGTTCAATGCACATATTTAATTGTTGTATTGGGCTATAGTTCCAGTGGAAGCATGTAGATGTTGAACAGAAGAGGCCACAGAACTGAGCCTTGGGGAACTCCGCACGTCATATTTGTATGCTCAGATGTATAATTACCTATTACCTAATTACCTAATGTAGTGTTTAGCCTTATTATTTATATATTTCAAATAAATTTAAATACATTTAATATTGAAATGTTCTTTGTAACTAAAACATAATGAACTGGGACCGCAGTAAATGTTGAAGAAGTGACTTGCATTTTTGTTTTTTGGGGTCTTTTTGCCTGTAATTGATAGGACAGCTGTAGACAGGAAGGGGAGAAGAGAGAGGGGGGATGACTTGCAGCAAAGGGCCACGGGTTGGAATCCTACCACGGCCACTGCGGTAAGGACTAAACCTTGGTAGATGGGGGGCACACCCTACCAGGTGAGCTACCAGGGCACCCAAAAGGAGTGACTTGCATTCATCAGCAACATCTGCAAGCAGGTTATTAATAAGAATGTGCTAACTTTGGAACAAATACATTTTTACCTTGCTTTGAAAATGTAATAGTCTTAATTTGATTTCATTATGCAATTTTTGATCATACATAGCCTGTATGTAATGTTTACTAATTGTTATATACCTAAATATTATTCCTTCTTTAAAGATCAATGGAAAGCCTTTGTCTGTTAGGTTTAACATAGGGTGACCAGATTTCCCAGAACAAAAACCGGGACACTTTGCGTGTGACTGTAGTGGTCGTGCACGTACACGCTTTTTAACGTGAACATGTGCCAGCCCAGGCCATACATAGACACAGACAGATTAGACAAAATGTTGCCAAAAGCACACATATGCCAACTGCTCACAACATAATGGGGTATCTCAGTTAATATTCATGAATTTTCTTGGTATGTAGCCTACATATCTAAGAAATAATATTAAAAGACATTAAGTGAGTTTCGTGTGGGACCAACCTTATTTTTCAGAATTAAAGCATTCTTTTGGAAAATGCACCCACTGAACTTGTGAAAAACTTTGTGAAAAGGTATTTTTCATTGCATGGCACAAAACAAATTATTTGGAACTGCAGCCACAGGCTTGAACTAAAGTTATGGTAACACTTCATGGTAAGGGTACATGAATTATAAATTCATACATGAATTAATTCATGATTTGTGCATTGCTTCATTCCTTTATATCTTATGAATCATCAGGAATTGACATGAGTTCATAGCCTCTCATTCATGACCTCATGCATGAACAACACATTGACTAAAGCATTAGGTAAGGTGGGTACATAATTATGCATACATTGTGTTCAAATCAGAATTTGTGCAGTGATGACCACATTTTTTTGCAGAAAATTAATAATCATGATCATGCTTAATAAATCATAATTCATAATGATGTGCCCACGTACCTAATGCTTTAGTTGTGTTGTTCATGTATGAGTTCACGAATGACAGACTATGAACACGTCAGCTCCTGATGATTCATGGGATGTTAAGGAATGCAGTAATACATAAATCATTAATTACATAAACCATAATAATACATATATCAATTAATTCATGAATGAATTAATGATAATTCATGTACTGTTGCCGCAAAGTGTTACCAGTGTTATTCTAACCAACAACACACACACACACAAATGTAATCTCATTTGATCGAGCAGATTGCTTCCCTATTGGAAACATTCATTCCGTATATTTGTTAGAGGAGTGAATTTGCTCAAGAATCATTTTGTTGGCTGAAAGCCTACTGTGAAATTGCACACAGGTGTCAGCAAAATTGGCCCGTGTGACGAGTAGCGCCTTTAAGATGGGACTGGTCATGCGGTTCCTCTCGTCAGTCCGTGTGTTGTTCATGAGCGAAAAGATCCGCTCAACGGGAGCATTTGTGCCCGGTTAAAACCCTTTCACTGTCTATGGTTAAAACGAGACAGATAAGAAGAGGTATTGCAACAATGTTTACTAATATACATTGTAACGCTGGCTGCACAGATTATGCAGACACAGACTGGTACGATTGACTGACACACACACACACACACACACACACACACACACACACACACACACACACACACACACACACACACACACACGCACACGCACATTGTTAAAATCATAGGCTGGACGCTTTATTAGTCTTTCTACATGGGTTTAGTTAATGATTGGCCCATAATAAGACCACGTCAGCTATGTAATCACTGACAACCGGGACAATTTCATAGTGGTTGGTGTAAACCGGAATATTTTAGCGTCCCGACAGGCTTTTGTCGGGACTCGGGACACGCAACTCAAAATCGGGACTGTCCTGGTCAAACCGGGACATCTGGTCACCCTAGGTTTAACAGTAATTCAGATTTGAAAGATTTTAGGATAAAAATGTTCTTGCTAACAGCTGTTTGCCTAAAAAAATCTAATCTACATAATTTTATAACTCAAATATAGTTTTGTATAATACTACATAATATTTCATACTGACAGTTGGACAATAAACTTGACAGAAGTTGAAATAGTGCAGACATTATTTATTCAATAGTATTTGACACATTCAGTGAACATTTAGTTGTAGGAATCAGTGATACGCCTCATGCTCATCCACCTCATGCCACTCATGCCCATGTCCCTGAAGCTCCTGTACTCTCCGGGCCTCATGTACATCATCCTGCCTCTGTAGTTGGGCTGCTCGTACATCAGCCAGTGGCCGTCCATCACGTGGCAGGACATGCAGTCGTTCATACGGTAACGGTCCATGATGTTGTCGCAGTCGTCCATCATCTCGTAACTCTGACCACCGAAGTTCTCCCTCTCATAGATCTTCATCCTGAACTGACCTCTGTGCTGTTTTTTGGAGAGAACAAAAACAAATACATGTCTTAATATCAAGTTTATTGCTGGTTGTCACCTGTAGTAGAATAATAGTATCACGGATGCCGTGTTATACCTACCATAGGGATCATACGGCAAGACCTGATGCAGTCTCTCATTCCCATCATGCTCATGTAGTCAGCATACTCGCCCCTCCTCATGAAGTACTGGCTTCCCATGTAGTTGGTGCGGTCGTAGACCATGAAACAGCCGCTCTCCACCCTGCAGGAGTGGCACCTGCTCATGTAGGAGGACATGTCAGAGCAGTCGCTCATGCACTCATAGTGGCGACCCTGGAAGTTCCTCTCCTCGTAGAAGATAATCTGAAAATAGTGAATTGAAATGGTTAGAAATTAAGCAGCAAGGTGAATTTAAAGATCCTATTTTGTAAACAGCAATTTATGTTAATTCCAAAAAGATTTTTAAAAGTACCTTGCCCCTCATGTTCATGTTGGTGTTGGTCATGTTGGCTGTAGATGTGCTGTTGCTCCTGAACTGCCTTCCTACCTGGTTTAACCCTTTCCTTTTATACACGACCAAACGTAAAGAATGAGTGCCCCCTCCCCCTCAGAGAGCCCCCTTACTCAGCAACTTACTATGGAAGCCAACAGAAGGGGTTATGTGAATTTTTTTCAAGGACTGGGTACTATGACATTCCGACAAAAAGAGAAGTGTTTTTTGCCTTTTCTTGCCAAATATGAAAAATTCTACGTGTTTCGTGACGTTGAGCAATAGGAGCACAGAACTGTAAACATGTTGCTGACTGATGTAAGTTTTTCTTTCTTTTATTAGGCTTTTCAAAACACAAATTAGCCAGTATCAAACATACCGCTTCAGACATAATTTTTGTTTACATTCTTGTTTTTTTATAAAGTTAGTCCCTAGCACATTCCTGATGACACCACGCAGGTCGTGAAAGACGGCAAGCTATGATTGGTTGGGGGCCAACATGACATGGCAAAACAACATGAATTTATGATTCTTTAATTGCCTCATCTGACAAAGTGACCATTTTAATATACAAAAACATTGTCTTAACATAAGAGGTGAAGTAGATTAGAAAATGGAAAGATTCAGCAAACATACAATTAATCAAATGTATTCAAAGAATAATAAAATGCAGTATGTGATGAAGATTAATATCAAGCAATTTAATGATAGTAGTATGAATATGCTCGGATTTGGAATTTGGTATTGAAAATCAAAAAAACAATGTTAATTTTAGTTTTTGTTGTACAATTCTGATATTATTGGAGGTATTAGCTATCCCATAATGTAGTGTTTAGCCTTATTATTCATATATTTCAAATCAATTAAAATAAATTAAATATTTGAAATGTTCTTTGTAATTAAAACATAATGACCTGTGAGTGTAGTAAATGTTGAACTGTAATTTCATGTACTGTATGTAACACCCCCATTGCATGTACTTTCCAAGAACTGATGGTTTCAGGGTTGTTTTGTTTTGATAAAAAAATCCCCAGTGTTCCTTCATTAAATAAACAGAAGAGTCTCCTGGATATTTTAACTGTATTATCTTTATAGGTTTTGGCCATCGATTGTAATTATTCCAAACAAAAAGCCTTGTTCTTTCCATCAGTTTAATATGGCAACTAGCTCTTGAATACTTTGACACCCACATGAGCCTCAGGCAACATTCGTACAGAGACGGAGCCAGTCAGAGGAATCAGAGTTAACGTTAACAAATTCACAATGCTTCACCGTTGTAAGCGGAACAAAACACAGAACTATAATTGCTGAATTTATCTAGCATTTAACCAGAATTTAAGTGAACTGGCCAGCAAAAAGATGCATAGCTAACATAATATTTAATGTCTTAAATCTTACTAGGTTGCATTAACAACAAACATTAGTTATCATTAGCTAACTTAAGTGGCTATGTTAGCTACATCATGTGTTGATTACAATGGTGACTTCCATGTTTCGTACAATGTACACATGGTCACTTATGGTTTAAAACCTGTAAATATTTCAACCACCACTTTTTAAATATAGAAGTGACTTGCATTTTTGTTTTTTTGGGGCCTTTTGCCTTTAATTGATAGGACAGCTGTAGACAGGAAAGGGGGAAGAGAGAGGGGGGGATGACTTTCAGCAAAGGACCGCGGGTTGGAATCGTACCACGGCCACTTCAGCAAGGACTAAGCCTTGGTAAATGGGGGGCACACTCAACAAGGTGAGCTATCAGGGCACCCAAAAGGAGTGACTTGCATTCATCAGCAATATCTGCAAGCAGGTTATTAATTAAGAATGTGCTAACTTTGGAACAAATAAATATTTACCTTCCTTTGAAATTTGAAATATTTTTCATTGCATGGCACTAAATGAATGATTTGGAACTGCAGCCACAGGCTTGAACTGAAGTTATGGTAACACTTTACGGCAAGGGTACATGAATTATGAATTCATGCATGAATTAATTACTGCATTACTGCATGCATTACTTCATTCCTTTATATATCTTATGAATCATCAGGAATTGACATGAGTTCATAACCTCTCATTCATGACCTCATGCATGAACAACACATCAACTAAAGCATTAGGTAAGGTGGGTACATCATTATGCACAAGTTGTGTTCAAATGATGACCACATTTTATTGCAGAAAAATAAATTATCATGATCATGCTTAATAATTCATAATGATGTGCCCACGTACCTAATGCTTTAGTTGTGTTGTTTATGTATGACATCACGAATGACAGACTATGAACACGTCAGCTCCTGATCATTCATGGGATGTTAAGGAATGCAGTAATACATAAATCATTAATTACGTAATGCATAATAATACATATATCAATTAATTCATGCATGAATTAATGATACATCATGTACCCTTACCGTAAAGTATTACCAATGTTATTCTAACCAACTGTCAGGGTCCCACCGGCACTCACTCCTCCCCCGTCACTCACTCCCCTCATCCGCTCACAATCTCCTCAGTACTGATTGCACACACCTGCACTTCATCACACCACATCAGCAGTTCACCACCTGCACCTCATTAGTCCACCACCTTATAAGCAGCACACACACACTCACTCCTCGTCTGGTCTTGTATGTAGCATGACTCACAGACTCGCTCTTGCCAAACTACCTGTTATCCTACGAAGTACTTACCTGTTGAAGATCTGCCAGTTTGTTCCTGCCTCTGTGTTCCTCAAGTTGGATTTTGCAATAAACGTCAAACTTCACTCACCTTCAGTCTGACTCCTGGTCTATCCGTGACAGAAGACCAGACCAGCATGCAAAACCCAACGGAACCCGTGGAGAATCCAGGTCGAGATCCATTCACCGAGCTGGTGCAGGCGGTGCGTCAGTCACTCCTTCCTTCTCCGCCTGCGAATCCACCCACTGTTCCCGAACAGATTCTCCTCTCAGCACAGCAGCATCTACCTCCGCAAACACCCGCTGTTTCGGCTGCTGCTGCTGCCGCGGCGAGTCCCATTGCCAGACCAGCGACATTCTCTGGAGAAGCGGAGGATTGCAGCGGCTTCCTGCTCCAAGTGTCGCTGTATTTCCAGATGCAAGCTCATCTATTCAACAACGATATGGCCCGAGTGGCTTTCGTGATCTCTCTGTTGTCGGGCAGAGCTCTCCAGTGGGCCCAGTCGCTGTGGAATTCGAAATCCCATGTGGTGACCTCATTGTCGAACTTTATTCAACACTTCAAAGAAGTTTTCGGGCAGGTGGTGGCAGATCTCACCGTTCATGACCAACTCTATCGGCTTCGTCAAGGACAATCATCAGTGAGTAACTATGCTCTTCAGTTTCGCACTCTGGCCGCTCTTATCACCGCCTTCTGATGTCCGCCAGCTAGTGGTGGTATACGATGACACGATGGGACTAGAAAGCCTGATTCAAAAGACTGTTCGTGTCTCCCAACGTTTGTCTGCCTGTGAAGATTCTGCCACTGCTTTTTCTCCTTCACCCCTGGTACCGACTGCCGATTCTCCAGCCACCGAGCCCATGCAGATTGACTCCTACCGTCTGTCGCCTACCGAGCATCAGCGCCGTAGACGACTCAGGCTCTGTTTATACTGTGGAGACGGAAAACACTTCATCGGAGACTGCCCCGTTCGACCCCAGCGCCCTGCGGTGAGTTCCATTCAACTCCCACCAATGATAGAAACTCTGATTCATACTCCAGTACAAGTGTTGACTGCGCGTATCTGTGTCACAGCGCAAGCCCTCATTGACTCTGGCTCAGCGGGGAACTTCATCTCCACTCCACTCCTACAAACGTTAGGGGTCCGAAGACGTCGGAGCAGTCAGGAATTTAGAGTTCACACCATCCAAGGAAAACCGCTGGGCAAGGGACGGATTCGCCACTTCTCCCCCACTCTGACGCTCCGTATAGGCAGCCTACACTCCGAAGAAATCACGTTTATGGTACTGGAGGACTCCACTGCTGAGCTCATCTTGGGAAGGCCATGGTTAGTGCAACATCAACCCACCATCGACTGGACAACCGGTGAGATCCTTCAATGGGGTGAGGGCTGTTTTCATTCCTGTGTCACACCACTGCAGAGGATTCCCCAGTCCAGCCCTGTCATAAAACCCCGGTTTCCCGTTTGCTCCACCTCCATCGAAAGTCCTGAGGTCCAACACCAAGTGGAACTGCCCGTTGACTACGAGGATTACGAGGATGTGTTCAGTGAACAGCTGGCTACTAAGCTACCTCCTCATCGGCCTTGGGACTGCGCCATCGACCTACAACCTGGAGCCATTCCTCCTAGGGGCCGGGTCTATCCCCTCTCCATTCCAGAACAAAGAGCCATGGAGGAGTATGTGAAGGAAGCACTTCAGCAGCAGTTCATTCGCCCATCTACCTCTCCTGCCGCTTCCAGCTTCTTTGTGGCCAAGAAGGATGGTGGCTTACGGCCGTGCATAGACTACAGATCCCTCAACTCACAAACAGTGAAGTTCAGATATCCCCTTCCTCTAGTCCCTGCCGCACTGGAGCAGCTGCGTGGAGCCCGCATCTTCACCAAACTAGACCTACGCAGTGCATACAATTTGGTCCGCATTCGTAAAGGAGACGAATGGAAGACGGCATTTGTCACACCCTCTGGACACTATGAATACCAGGTCATGCCCTTCGGACTGGCCAACGCCCCAGCTGTCTTCCAGGGGTTCATGAATGAAGTTCTCCGGGAGTTCCTCAATAACTTCGTTGTGGTCTACATAGACGACATTCTCGTGTATTCTTCCTCCCTCTCTGAACATCGACGACATGTCCGTCTGGTTCTGGAGAAACTCAGAGCATACGAACTGTACCTGAAACTGGAGAAATGTGAGTTCCACACCCCCTCGGTGCAGTTCCTGGGTTATATCATCGACCAACAAGGCGTCCAGATGGATCAGAGGAAGGTGGACACCATTCGACACTGGCCTCATCCCTCTACTGTAAAGGACCTCCAGCGGTTTCTCGGTTTCGCCAACTTCTATAGGAGATTCATCAACAACTACAGTCTCATCAGCGCTCCTCTAACCTCGGCCCTCAAGGGGCAGCCCAAAACCCTGTCCCTGTCTCCAGATGCCCTCTCCGCCTTTACACGCCTTAAGGACGCCTTTTCTACTGCCCCATCCTGGCTCATCCCAACCCAGAACTACCTTTTGTTGTCGAGGTCGACGCATCCTCCACCGGTGTTGGTGCGGTGCTTTCTCAACGCCAGGGGACACCTCCCAGACTCCATCCATGTGCCTTCTTTTCCAAGAAACTTTCCCCGGCAGAGCAGAACTACGACATCGGTAATCGGGAGCTGCTGGCCATAAAACTGGCCCTAGAAGAATGGAGGCATTGGTTGGAGGGAGCCGATCACCAGTTTGAAGTCATAACTGATCATCGCAACCTGGAATACATCAGAGAGGCAAAACGATTGAATCCCCGCCAAGCTTGTTGGGCCCTTTTCTTCACTCGCTTCGACTTCCACATTACCTACCGACCGGGCAGTAAGAACGGCAAGGCGGATGCTCTCTCTCGTCTTCACCAGTCCGCATCAGAGGAGCTCCAACCTGAACCCATCCTCCCTCCAACCATGTTCGTCAGCCCGATCATCTGGGACATTGATGAGCAGATCACTCAGGCGAACCTTCTCCATCCCGCTCCGCCGGGTGGCCCTGAAGGAGCGGTCCTCTGTCTGTATCGGACAGAGGACCGCAATTCATCTCCAGAGTTTGGCAAGCTTTCTTCAAGCTCCTCGGGGTTACAGTTAGCCTGTCTTCAGGATATCATCCCCAGACTAATGGACAAGCTGAACGGAAGATCCAGGAAATCGGACGTTATCTACGGACATACTGCCACCAGAACCAGGACAGCTGGAGTCGTTTCCTCCCCTGGGCAGAATACGCCCAAAACTCCCTTCGTCAGACCACTACAGGACTCACCCCGTTCCAGTGCATCCTGGGTTACCAACCACCTCTCTTTCCCTGGTCGGGTGAGCCCTCAGAGGTGCCTGCCGTTGACTACTGGTTCCAGAACAGTGAAAAGGTGTGGGATTCGGCCCACGTACATCTCCAACAAGCAGTACGCCAGCATAAGACACAAGCAGACCGACGTCGGTCCGAAACCCCTCAATACCAACCTGGCCAAAAGGTGTGGCTTTCCACTCGGGACCTTCGCCTCCGCCTACCTTGCCGTAAGCTGAGTCCATGATACATCGGACCCTTCACTGTACAGAGGCAGCTGAACGACGTCACCTACAGGCTAAACCTTCCACCTCATTACAGAATCTCACCATCATTTCATGTCTCTCTTTTGAAGCCCTTCACTGACCCTGTCTCTCCTCCTTCCACAGACCCTGACACCGAGGTGCCTCCTCCTCCCGTTCCCGTCGACGAGGAGGCGATCTATCGAGTTCGCACCATCATGGACTCACGGCGGCGAGGTCCTTGCCTCGAGTATTTGGTTGACTGGGAGGACTACGGTCCTGAGGAGAGGTCGTGGGTTCCACGTTGCGACATCTTGGACCCCGCTCTCCTCGTCCAGTTCCATGCTGACCATCCTGATCGCCCCGCCCCCAGGGGTCGGGGCAGACCTCGTCGCCGTGTTCGCCCCTTTTCTCGGTCGTCGGGAGCCTCCTTGGGAGGGGGGGGTACTGTCAGGGTCCCACCGGCACTCACTCCTCCCCCGTCACTCACTCCCCTCATCCGCTCACAATCTCCTCAGTACTGATTGCACACACCTGCACTTCATCACACCACATCAGCAGTTCACCACCTGCACCTCATTAGTCCACCACCTTATAAGCAGCACACACACACTCACTCCTCGTCTGGTCTCGTATGTAGCATGACTCACAGACTCGCTCTTGCCAAACTACCTGTTATCCTACGAAGTACTTACCTGTTGAAGATCTGCCAGTTTGTTCCTGCCTCTGTGTTCCTCAAGTTGGATTTTGCAATAAACGTCAAACTTCACTCACCTTCAGTGTGACTCCTGGTCTATCCGTGACACCAACAACACACACACACAAATGTAATCTCATTTGATAGAGCAGATCGCGTCCCTATTGGAAACATTCATTCCATATATTTGTTAGAGGAGTGAATTTGCTAAAGAATCATTTTGTTGGCTGAAAGCCTACTGTGAAATTGCGCACAGGTGTCAGCAAAATTGGCCCGTGTGACGAGTAGCGCCTTTAAGGTGGCAATGGTCATGCGGTTCCTCTCGACAGTCCATGTGGTGTTCATGAGCGAAAAGATCCGCTCATCGGTAGCATTTGTGCCGGGTTAAAACCTTTTCGCTCGATGGTGTTTTAAGCCTCCAACGTCGCCTTCTAGGCAGCTAACCCTAACCTTAACCCTAAACATAACCATTGCCGCGCTGCCTGGAAGGCGACGTTGGGGGCTTACAACTCCAAACACCAAACCCTTTCACTGTCTATGGTTAAAACGAGACCGATAAGAAGAGGCATTGCAACAATGTTTACAAATATACATTGTAACGCTGGCTGTACAGAGTATGCAGATGCAGACTGCTACGATTGACTGACACACACACACATTGTTAAAATCATACGCTGGATGCTTTATTAGTCTTTCTACATGGGTTTAGTTAATAACCAGGCTATAATAATACCACGTCGGCTATGCTAATACTGACAACCGGGACAATTTCATAGTGGTTGGTGTAAACTGGGACATTTTAGCGTTCCGACAGGCTTTTGTCAGGACTCGGGAAAGGCAACTCAAAATCGGGACTGTCCCGGTCAAACCGGGAAGTTTGGTCACCCTAGGTTTAACAGTAATTCAGATTTGAAACATTTTAGGATGAAAATGTTCTTGCTACCAGCTGCTTGTTGCCTAAAAAAGAATCAAATATACTTAATTTTATAACTCAAATATAGTTTTTTATAATACTGCATAATATTTCATACTGACAGTTGGACAATAAACTTGACGGAAGTTGAAATAGTGCAGACATTGTTTTTTTTAATGGTATTTGACACATTCAGTGAACATTTAGTTGCAGGAATCAGTGATACGCCTCATGCTCATCCACCTCATGCCACTCATGCCCATGTCCCTGAAGCTCCTGTACTCTCCGGGCCTCATGTACATCATCCTGCCTCTGTAGTTGGGCTGCTCGTACATCAGCCAGTGGCCGTCCATCACGTGGCAGGACTGGCAGTCGTTCATACGGTAACGGTCCATGATGTTGTCACAGTCGTCCATCATCTCGTAACTCTGACCACCGAAGTTCTCCCTCTCATAGATCTTCATCCTGAACTGACCTCTGTGCTGTTTTTTGGAGAGAACAAAAAGAAATAGATGTCTTAATATCAAGTTTAGTGCTGGTTGTCACCTGTAGTAGAACAATAGTATCACGGATGCTGTGTTATACCTACCATGGGGATCATACGGCAAGACCTGATGCTGTCCCTCATTCCCATCATGCTCATGTAGTCAGCATACTCGCCCCTCCTCATGAAGTACTGGCTTCCCATGTAGTTGGGACGGTCGTAGACCATGAAGCAGCCGCTCTCCACCCTGCAGGAGTGGCACCTGCTCATGTAGGAGGACATGTCAGAGCAGTCGCTCATGCACTCATAGTGGCGACCCTGGAAGTTCTTCTCCTCGTAGAAGATGATCTGAAAATAGTGAATTGTAATGGTTAGAAATTAAGCAGCAAGGTGAATTTAAAGATCCTATTTTGTAAACAGCAATTTATGTTAATTCCAAAAAGATTTTTAAAAGTACCTTGCCCCTCATGTTCATGTTGGTGTTGGTCATGTTGGCTGTAGATGTGCTGTTGCTCCTGAACTGCCTTCCTACCTGGTTTAACCCTTTCCTTTTATACACGACCAAACGTAAAGAATGAGTGCCCCTCCCCCTCAGAGAGCCCCCTTACTCAGCAACTTACTATGGAAGCCAACAGAAGGGGTTATGCACATTTTTGTCAAGGACTGGGTACTATGACGTCCCGAAAAAAGAGAAGTGTTTTTAGCCTTTTCTCGCCAAATATGAAAAATTCTACGTGTTTTGTGACGTTGACCAATAGGAGCACAGAACTGTAAACATGTTGATGACTGATGGCATTTTTTCTGTAATTTTCTCTTTCTTTTATTAGGCTTTTCAAAACACAAATTAGCCAGTATCAAACACACCGCTTCAGACATCATTTTTGTTTAAATTCTTGTTTTTGAAAGTTAGTCCCTAGCACGTTTCTGATGACACCACGCAGGTCGTGAAAGACAGCAAGCAATGATTGGTTGGGGGCCAACATGACATGGCAAAACAACATGAATTTATGATTCTTTAATTGCCTAATCTGACACAGTGACCATTTTAATATACAAAAAATATTGTCTTAACATAAGAGTTGAAGTAGATTAGAAAATGGAAAGATTTAGCAAACATATGATTAATCAAATGTATTCAAAGAATAATAAAATGCAGTAAGTGATGAAGATTAATCTCAAGTAATTTAATGATAGTAGTATGAATATGCTCGGATTTGGAATTTGGTATTGAAAATCAACTAACAACGTTAATTTTAGTTTTTGTTGTGTAATTCTGATATTATTGGAGGTATTAGCTATCCCATAATGTAGTGTTTAGCCTTATTATTTATATATTTCAAATAAATTAAAATAAATTAAATATTTGAAATGTTCTTTGTAACTAAAACATAATGAACTGTGACCGCAGTAAATGTTGAACTGTAATTTCAGTTAGGGTTTAAAACCTGTAAATACTTCAACCCCTACTTTTGAAATAAAGAAGTGACTTGCATTTTAGTTTTTTGGGGCTTTTTGCCTTTAATTGATAGGACATCTGTAGACAGGAAAGGGAGAAGAGAGAGGGGGGATGACTTGCAGCAAAGGGCCGTGGGTTGGAATCTTACCAGGGCCACTGCAGTATGGACTAAACTTTGGTACATGGGGGGCACACCCTACCAGGTGAGCTGCCAGGGCACCCAAAAGGAGTGACTTGCATTCATCAGCAACATCTGCAAGCAGGTTATTAATTAAGAATGTGCTAACTTTGGAACAAATTCATTTTTACCTTGCTTTGAAAATGTAATAGTCTTAATTTTATTTTATTGTTAAATTTTACATCATACATAGCCTGTATGTAATGTTTACTAATTGTTATATACCTGAACATTAATCATTCTTTCGAGATCAATGGAAAGCCTTTGTCTGTTAGGTTTAACATAGGGTGACCAGATTTCCCAGAACTAAGTGGTCGTGCACGCACACGCTTTTTAACGTGAACAAGTGCCAGCCCAGGCCAGACATAAACACAGACAGATTAGACACAATTTTGCCAACAGCACACATATGCCTACTGCTCACAACACATAATGGGGTATCTCAGTAAATATTCATGAATTTTCTTGGTATGTAGCCTACATATCTAAGAAATAATATTAAAAGACATTAAGTGAGTTTCGTGTGGGACCAACCTTATTTTTCAGAATTAAAGCATTCTTTTGGAAAATGCACCCACTGAACTTGTGAAAAACTTTGTGAAAAGGTATTTTTCATTGCATGGCACTAAACAAATTATTTGGAACTGCTGCCACAGGCTTGAACTAAAGTTATGGTAACACTTCATGGTAAGGGTACATGAATTATTAGCATTACTTCATTCCTTTATATCTTATGAATCATCAGGAATTGACATGAGTTCATAGCTTCTCATTCATGATCAGATGTGTATAAAGTACTAGAGACCCATACTTGAGTAAAAGTACAAGTGCTCTATCAAAAAAGTGACTTCAGTAGAAGTAGAAGTACTCTTTAAGCACCACACTTAAGTAGAAGTACTAAAGTATTAAAAAAAAATTGTACGTAAGTATTGCAAGTAGTTTATTTTAAAATTTACTACTCAAGTACTTAAAGTAAAAGTACAAGTATTGTGTTATTTTGTTATTAAAGAAAGCAGTCAAAAGTTTGAATATCATATTGTTTATATATTATGTCAAATGTTTAGCCGTGGCTGTAGCCAAAGGAATTAACGAATATTAAATATATTATATTATATTAAAAATAACACATATTAACAAATACTGAAATAAAATGTACAGTTATCACACTGTGCAAGTAAAATGAACATCCTCTCCTGCACAGTAATGATTAAAGCCCCCAAAAACGTATCACCCACTAGCTAGTAACATGTGTGATGAACAGGAAAGTTAGGAAGCTAGCAAAATACAGATAAACTAGCAGCTTCACATCACAGGGTCAAACGGTTAACATTCAGTACTAATTTCAGACTGAAACAACTCAGGAATAGCTTAATCTGCTGCAACAATAGCTAAATAGAAAGAGTACAAACTTACATCGTCTCTGCCTTCTGAACGGGCAACCATAATGAAAAACACGACGTTACGTTGTAATTACGTTATTATCATACGTAACAAATGTAGCCATAACTACACACACTGTAACCTACACAGTCTCCGTAGCGTGAGGAATTCACAACAGTAACAAGTAACGATTCAGCAGATAAAAAATGTATCGGAGTAAAAGTATTTCATTCATCAAAAATATTTACTCAAGTAAAAGTGGAAGTGGGAGAAAAAAATAAGTAGAGTAGTGAAGTATTTTTACTTCGTTACTATACAGCCCTGTTCATGACCTCATGCATGAACAACACATCGACTAAAGCATTAGGTAAGGTGGGTACATCATTATGCACAAGTTGTGTTCAAATCAGAATTTGCGCAGTGATGATCAAATTTTTTTGCAGAAAAAATAATAATCATGATCATGCTTAATAAATCATAATTCATAATGATGTGTCCACATACCTAATGCTTTAGTTGTGTTGTTCATTTATGAGGTCACGAATGACAGACTATGAACACGTCAATTCCTGATCATGGGATATTAAGGAATGCAATAATACATAAATCAGAAATTACATAATGCATAATAATACATACATCAATTAATTCATGCATGAATTAATGATAATTCAAGTGTTACCAATGTTATTCTAACCAACAACACACACACACAAAAGTAATCTCATTTGATAGAGCAGATAGCTTCCCTATTGGAAACATTAATTCCGTATATTTGTTAGAGGAGTGAATTTGCTAAAGAATCATTTTGTTGGCTGAAAGCCTACTGTGAAATTGCACACAGGTGTCAGCAAAATTGGCCCGTGTGACGAGTAGCGCCTTTAAGGTGGGAATAGCCATGCTGTTCCTCTTATCAGTCCATGTGATGTTGTGAGCGAAAAGTCCACTGATCCGATGCTCGGGCTATAATTAGACCACGTCGGCTATGTAATCGCTGACAACCGGGACAATTTCATAGTGGTTGGTGTAAACCGGGACATTCAGTATTTCAGATTTGAAACATTTTAGGATAAAAATGTTCTCGCTAACAGCTGCTTGCTGCCTAAAAATATCAAATATACTTAATTTTATAACTCAAATATAGTTTTGTATAATACTGCATAATATTTCATATTGACAGTTGGACAATAAACTTGACAGAAGTTGAAATAGTGCAGACATTATTTATTTAATGGTATTTGACACATTCAGTGAACATTTAGTTGCAGGAATCAGTGATACGCCTCATGCTCATCCACCTCATGCCACTCATGCCCATGTCCCTGAAGCTCCTGTACTCTCCGGGCCTCATGTACATCATCCTGCCTCTGTAGTTGGGCTGCTCGTACATCAGCCAGTGGCCGTCCATCACGTGGCAGGACTGGCAGTCGTTCATACGGTAACGGTCCATGATGTTGTCGCAGTCGTCCATCAGCTCGTAACTCTGACCACCGAAGTTCTCCCTCTCATAGATCTTCATCCTGAACTGACCTCTGTGCTGATTTTTGGAGAGAACAAAAAGAAATGAATGTCTTGATGTCAAGTTTAGTGCTGGTTGTCACCTGTAGTAGAACAATAGTATCACGGATGCCATGTTATACCTACCATAGGGATCATACGGCAAGACCTGATGCAGTCTCTCATTCCCATCATGCTCATGTAGTCAGCGTACTCGCCCCTCCTCATGAAGTACTGGCTTCCCATATAGTTGGTGCGGTCGTAGACCATGAAGCAGCCACTCTCCACCCTGCAGGAGTGGCACCTGCTCAGGTAGGAGGACATGTCAGAGCAGTCACTCATGCACTCATAGTGGCGACCCTGGAAGTTCTTCTCCTCGTAGAAGATAATCTGAAAATAGTGAATTGTAATGGTTATAAATCGAGCAGCAAGGTGCATTTAGTATTTTGTAAACAGTAATTTATGCTAATTCCAAAAAGATTTTTAAAAGTACCTTGCCCCTCATGTTCATGTTGGTGTTGGTCATGTTGGCTGTAGATGTGCTGCTGCTCCTGAACTGCCTTCCTACCTGTTTAACCCTTTCCTTTTATACACGACCAAACGTAAAGAATGAGTGCCCCCTGCCCCCCAGAGAGCCCCCTTACTCAGCAACTTACTATGGAAGCCAACAGAATGGGTTATGTACATTATTTTCAAGGACTGGGTACTATGACGTCCCAACAAAAAGAGAAGTGTTTTTTGCCTTTTCTCGCCAAATATGAAAAATTCTATGTATTTCGTGACATTGACCAATAGGAGCACAGAACTGTAAAGGTGGTGATGACTGATGTAATTGTTTCTGTAATTTTTTCTTACTTTTATTAGGCTTTTCAAAACACAATATAGCCAGTATCAAACACACCGCTTCGGACACCATCTTTGTTTACATTCTTGTTTTTGAAAGTTAGTCCCTAGCACATTCCTGATGACACCACGCAGGTCGTGAAAGACGGAAAGCTATGATTGGTTGGGGGACAACATGACATAGCAACACAGCACAAATTTATTATTCTTTAATCACCTAATCTGACACAGTAAATATTTGCATATACAAAAACATTGTGTAGTCTTAACATAAGAGTTACAGCACATGAGGAAACGGAAAGATTCAGCAAACATACAATAGGCTCTGTGCACAAGCGTAGTGACGAACTTCCGCTGTAGCCAGAAGTCGGCATATCAGTTTCTGGTTCACCTAAAGTGATCAGTTGGTGGTCAGTTTTTAGTAGATGTCTCCAAGACCTGCCTAAAATAATGCCATCGTTGATGCCTGTTCCCCTGCTCCAACAAACAATCGCAACAAGGGATTCAAACTCTACGTATCGCGTTATCTGCACAACTACTAGAGTAAGTAGTTTAATGTGTTGTGCCGGACAGCTAGCGGCTAAGCTAGTTAGCGACGTGTTCATTTTTAGTGTAGTATAGAAGCTTGTTTTTCTTCATTTTAAACGCAAAGTGTCCGTTTTTTGTATTATCATTTGTATTTCTGCCCCTCTCAGTTTCTAATAAAGATCAGGACACAGGGGAAGTCGTGGTCAGGGGATTGTGCTACAGGTCCATGAGGAAAGCTAAGAAACTTAAGATTAATAAGTTCAAGTTCAGCCAACACTTATACGCTTGTTACTTTAATAACCTGGCGTTCCTAATGTTCCTGGGGATTTAGCTGAGGTCATTTATGTTAAATATATCTCTCAAATCTAATGAAAACTTCATTAGACAGTAGGCAGGTAAGTTTACCTAGCCGATCCCCTCCGGGTTAAATGCGTTCTTATTCAAGTTTTTCTCAACTCAGTCATTTATTTAAGATGCAATCTTGTATTTAAGGTATTAAGCTATAATTTTTCAAAGAAAAACAATTATGGATCTTGATCTAATGCAGTTGGCATATTATACAACATACTCTAGTCCAACATATAGAAATACATGACATTTGGTCTGTGATTATAGAATATTAGATATAGAAGATATTGAAAAAAACAAGATTGTGTCCTAAAAGAATGGTTAAAGAGTGACTAAGAGAAATTACATTTTACTTATACAGGTGGTACTGAAAGATTCCAGTCCTGTGGAGCTGTTTCATCACAGCTGCACACGTGTTGTTGGAGCAGCATTATGCAACCACTGTGTCGCTTTGCTGTTCCAGTCAGCACATTACTCTTAGCTGAAGGTGCCAGTGGTCCCTCCTGTGCTAAGCTTTACTGAAGGAGAACAGCAGTGGCACAAGCCCAGAACTTTGGTAAGTTTGCACTGTAGTTATAGAGCTGTTGGATATATTTTCTAACTATATTTAATTTCTAACTGTATAACTGCATAACTTGATAGGATATAAAACCAGGCCATGTGGATAAGATGGCTGTGCTTTCTGCTAAACCAAAGTGTAGAGCAACAACAGATGGTGGAAGGCAAAACCTAAATATTGTCAATTTATTACAATATGTTGGATGTTTGAATTATAATACCTGTGTAGATATGCCACTTTCCACTCATGTAAGTTTTATGTTCCACACAGGAGCACACTCTACAAAGGCCTCAGTGGGGATTTGCCTGATCTTTCCATCCTTCGGGTGAGTAGGGATATCATATCAACCAAAATCTGTATACTAGTATTTCATGATTTTCTTTTTCCTCCCCTTTTGATAAAATGTACCCATTGATTATACAAACAAGTATTCTGCTTTTGAAGAAAAAAAAAGAATGAACTGAAATCAATCAAATGTTTACACAAGGGTCCTCTATTATGAACTTATTTGTAATGGTGTGTGGCGCTGTCCATGATGTGCAACACATTGTGGTCATGAAAATGCATGGAAAATGTATGGTATGTTAATTTTGGTTGTTTGATATTGTGGTATATTGCTAATCATTATATTGTTACATCCCTAGGTGACAGAGTAAATCAATCAATAAAGTCAAATAAAGATTTCTCTACAGCAGAGGCGCCGATGATCTGCAGCATGGGCATCAGCTGTGAAATTCCCCTGGTTGACTCTGCCCTTGGCAAGGTTCAAGCCGGAAGTCCATTGTCCTATCAACTACCAGCAACAGCAAAGAGAGACCTGTCCTTCCATGCTGCCCCACCACGTCCATCTGTGCCTCTTCAGAATTACCGCCTACAGCCATCAAGTTGCATGTTTGTCTGTGCTGAACCACAACAGCTACACCATAGGAGTCTGGAGGTCACCTGGGACATGGTGCACAAATTTGAATGTGCTACCAGAGCACAAAGTTCATGTACTGAATGGCATCAGCTAAGGAGGCATAGATTGACTGCCTCACGTTTCAGGGAGATCTGCCAGGTTCGAGAGAACTCTGAAGAAAGTTTGGCTAACCGGATACTGCAAGGGACCCGTCAGACGGCAGCTATGAAGAGGGGGCTCGAATTAGAGGCAGATGCTATCTGGGAATATTGCCAAATGAAAAGGGTCAACCACTATCCCTGTGGATTCGTAATTCACCCTGACGCTCCTTGGCTGGGGGCGTCTCCAGACGGGTTAATCTTTGACCCTTCAGAGCCATGTCATTTTGGGCTGATTGAGATGAAGTGCCCGAATGTTAAAAGCTATGTGGACTGCCTGTATCTCCAAATGAATTCAGGCAAATTGGAGCTAAAACAAACGCATGCTTACTACTGGCAAGTACAGGGGCAGATGCTAATAACGGGAATGAGTTGGTGTGATTTTGTAGTCTCAGCTGAGGAAGACGTACACATTCAAAGAATTTACAGAGATAGTGATGTTTTGGATGTAATCAGAGAGAAAGTAGACAGGTTTTATTTTTATGTCTACTTGCAGAAATGTATAATGCTTCAGGATTGAGATAAAATCAAATATTCTATGCTCTGTGTTCTTTAATTTTCACTTTTAATGGTATTTTTATGATCGAGATTATTTTATGCTAAATGTTAAAGTTTGTGCATCTATTATAATATTATAATAATAATAAAATGTTTGGGTGCTGTGAGCACCCAAAGAAAAAGACCAGCCATTTATTACCATTGTACTCAAGAGGAGGCAGACTTCTCTAGCACTACAGATAAGAGAGAATTCTTGGGAGTGTTAACAACTGTAAAGAACTGTAACTACTTTTTTAATTGTTGCACCTTCAAGTTCTCATGAAAAAAACAATGAAAAGACATGTCAATTTACAAAATGATAATTAAATTTTATGAATTATGTATGTTAAACATACAGAGAACATCAAAATTTCATAGTCCATTTTGGTAATTTGAGAGGAGAAAAGCGACAGTGAAGAGTTGGTTTAGGCTATCTGCAATGGAGAGAGGATAGTGCTATCAAGGAGTTTATTTTCTTTAACTCTTCTGATCATCCTCTCGACATGCACCCTCAAACGGGCAATTGACTGCGTCTTCAGAACACCACATTTGGGCCCTCTTGGTTAGGAAGACAGGACGATGAACAGTCCCAGGTACAAGTTCATCCACCAAGAATCCCTTGTAAACCATGATGACCATGTCAGGCTTTAAGAGTGGTGTAATCCCTGACTGACGAAACACCTCCTTGTCACTCATGGAACCCTCAAAGAGTGCTGATACAAAACTCTGGGCTCTGTGAGGGGACATGCCCACCATGGCCTTAAAGGTGCAGTGGGACTTGTAGGTGGAGAATACTTCGCTCTGAAGGAGCATGGATGAAGGTGTTTGACACCGTAGCTCTGTACAGTCGATGACTACTTGTGTGTCACTGTAGCTGCCATCAAAGTCGCATGGAAGATGGGCCTGTCAGGAAGAGGAAGAGCTCATCTATTGGCAGCAGTTTCTGGGGGGAGAAGTGTTTAATGAGTGTTAGTTCAAAACCACCTTTTTAATGCTTAGGCATCTGTTTTTGGGGGGAATGGGTACTTACAGATGGTCTAGTTAAAGGGCTTTCAGTTGTTGTGCTAGTGGCATAGGTTTTTTTTGCTCTGGTGATCCTAACTATTTTGGCTGCTGCTGCCTCAATCAGGTTCCAAAACGCCATCAGATGCTCGTATGAGGGGAATCTAAAATACAGTATTACAATTGAAATTTACGGTGGCCCTGAGAGGCCACAGCACGCAACTAAAAGAAAACGCACACAAATAAAACACAGCACGCAACTAAAAGAAAATGCACGCAAATAAACCACAGCACGCAACTAAAAGAAAACGCACGCAAATAAAACACAGCACGCAACTAAAAGAAAACGCACGCAAATAAAACACAGCACGCAACTAAAAGACAACGCACGCAAATAAAACACAGCACGTAACTAAAAGAAAATGCACGCAAATAAAACAGCACGCAAATAAAACACAGCACGCAAATAAAACAGCACGCAACAAAAAGACAACGGACGCAAGTAAAACAGCATGCAAATAAAACAGCATGCAACTAAAAGACAACGCACGCAAATAAAACACAGCACGCAAATAAAAGACAACGCACGCAAATAAAACACAGCACGCAAATAAAACACAACACGCAACTAAAACACAGCACGCAACTAAAACACAGCACGCAAATAAAACACAGCACGCAAATAAAACACAACATGCAAATAAAACACAACACGCAACTAAAACACAGCACGCAACTAAAAAGCACAGCGCACGCTAAAACCACGCGCAACTAAAACGCACGCACCAAATAAGACACACGCAAATAAAACACAGCAAACTAAAACACAGCATGCAAATAAAACACAGCATGCAAATAAAACACAGCATGCAACTAAAACACAGCACGCAAATAAAACACAGCACGCAAATAAAACACAGCATGCAAATAAAACACAGCATGCAACTAAAACACAGCACGCAAATAAAACACAGCACGCAAATAAAACACAGCATGCAAATAAAACACAGCATGCAACTAAAACACAGCATGCAAATAAAACACAGCACGCAAATAAAACACAGCAAGCAACTAAAAGAAAACACTGCGGGCTGTTTTATTTGCATGCTGTGTTTTATTTGCATGCGTTGTCTTTTAGTTGCGTGCTGTTTTATTTGCGTGCGTTGTCTTTTTGTTGCGTGCTGTGTTTTATTTGCATTCTGTGTTTTATTTGCGTGCTGTGTTTTAATTTCGTGCGTTGTCTTTTAGTTGCGTGCTGTTTTATTTACATGCTGTTTTATTTGCATGCTGTTTTAACTGCGCTGTGTTTTATTTGCGTCGCAATGTTTTATTGCGTGCTGTTTTCAGTTAGCGTGCGTGTTAATAGTTATCTTGGCGTGCTTGTGTTTTATTCGTCGCGTTATCTTTAGTTGCGTGCTGTATTTTACTGCGTGCGTTTAGTGGTGCGTGCTGTGGCCTCTCAGGGCCACCTTAGAAATTAGTTGTCTTGTCATACAAGTTCAAGAATAGCATTAAGAAGAAAGAGGAAATAATTACTTAATGCAATCAGTTAAGAAAAGATGTTGATCTAATAACTATCATACCTGGAGTAAAATCTGATGTCTTCAGGAGATGAAGCAAATCGTTTTACTCCAAAGGAGTTATTAAGATGATACGTTTGGAGCTGCTCTCTCAGCTCCTCGAGTTCCCTCAACACATCTTCATACTGCTCCTGGTCCACACATACGGTACCGCTGGCCCCATAGTTGTGATCCACGACCATCGGGACCATGACAGGTTGCTCAATGTCCTCCTCTGGCTCCTCCGGATCAGGTTCCGGACTTGGTGGTCAAGATCGGCGCTCCCAAACACCGGCCCGTGACTTCTTGATAAAATTATTCCACTCAAATGATGAAGGAACAGAGCCTGTTGCTAAAACCCATCTACCCGTAGCAGTAGTGAGGATTTCATGGTCTTGGAAATGTCGGCTGCACACCTTGGTGTGGGGGGTTACCGAAATTTCCACCCTCCTTATTTTGTGCAGCCGCTGCGCACGAAGGCAGGTGTCTTTCGGGAAGCGGTGGAAGCTCAAAATCTCAAACGACCTGAGGCCAAGCAAAGTGGCACACAACAGTGCTCCTTAGACCCACCCACAGTACCTTGAAACTTAAATGAGTCACGTACATTATATTTATTTTTCCGTACAACAGCATCACTCATCTTGTTGTGTGTTTACCAATGCATATGAGGACAGGAAGTAAACCGGAAACTAATATGCCGACTTCTAGAAAAAAGCGGAAGTTTGTCACTACGCTTGTGCACATAGCCTATTAATCAAATGTATTCAAAGACTTAAATAAATAAATAAAATATGGTAAGTGATAAAGATTAAAATAATTTAATGATAGTAGTATGAATATGCCCGGATGTATGATTTGGTATTGAAAATCAACTAACAATGTTAATTTTAGTTTTTGTTGTATGATTCTGATATTATTGGAGATATTACCTACCCCACAATGTACTGTTTAGCCTTTATTATTTATATATTTCAAATAAATTAAAATAAATTAAATATTTGAAATGTTCTTTGTAACTAAAACATAATGAACCGTGACCGTAGTAAATGTTGAATTGTAATTTCATGTACTGTATGTAACACCCCCATTGCATGTAGTTTCCAAGAACTGATGGTTTCAGAGTTTTTTTGTTTTAAAAATCCTCAATGTTCCTTCATTAAAGAAATAGACGAGTCTCCTGGATATTTTAACTGTATAATCTTTATGTTTTGGCCATCGATTTTAATTATTCCAAACAAGAAGCCTTGTTCTTTCCATCAGTTTAATATGGCAAATAGCTCTTGAATACTTTGACACCCACATGAGCCTCAGGCAACATTCATACAGAGAAGGAGACAGCTAGAGGAATCAGAGTTGACGTTTAACAAATTCACAATACTTCACCGTTGTAGGCGGAACAAAACACAAAAAGTTCGTCAGGGTTTACCCAGGCTAATTAATTCCCCCAAGAGCAAGCATTTAGCGACAGTGGCGAGGAAAAACTCCCTTTTAGGAAGAAACCTTGGCAGACCCAGACTCTTGGTAGTGTAGAAATATATTGGGTTTAGAATAAGAATGTCCTTTAGCCTGGGATGGCCTCATTGTCTCCTCCTGTCTGCCATGTGTAAGATAAGACGTGTTCAAATTTAGTGGAGCAAAAGTGCTCCTGATTTGTTTGATAAACAATTGGAACAGAATGCACCTAATGAAATATCTTAAAGTAACAGACAATCTTTAGGCCATGAGAGAAGAAGAGAATGAGAGCGATCCCAAGGCTAGCGCGCAACTTCGCTATCTTCTCGGAGACAGAAAATCTGAGTGATATCCAACCAATTGACGGCCCAGATGCAATGGCGGGAGGAGGAACCTGAAGATGAATAAAAGAATAGGGAAAACGAAGGTCCGGGGTCAGATCCGGAGAGACTTTGTTGGTGGCTAGGGAGAGAAAGTCTTGAAGGAGCGGCTGATCCATATGCATATGAAATATCTGTTTGCAATATCATTTAACTAAAGATTGTTATAGTTTAACTAAACGAATCCCGAGTATTCATTTCCTGGTCTGCCTTTCAACGAACACAATAATTAAAGGGCAAACTTTGAGAAGTGACCGTTGCAGTCAAAAAGACTCTGGCCTTTTGAGCCAGAGTAGAATCGGTCGCATCTTTTCCTACATGGTGACCCCCGATGTGAGGTAAAGACCAGGAAGCCGACAACTGAAGCCAACCAGAACTTTTTGGCTGGACTTCACACACCTGGACTCTTCTCTCCTGATCCAATTGGTGGCCAAAACTAAAGGTAAGAGAATTCCTGTTTTGTCTTTAATAAGACCAAAATTCTCACATTCGGACTTAAAAACTAAATTTCTGTTGGATCTGTGAGGGTAAAACATCTTGGGTTTTAATTCAAATTGGGCTAACCAGTACTGTAAATGACACTTGAGAAGTGTTGTCTGTGATTGAGTAAAACAGACACTTGAGAAGTACTGTCTGTGATTGAATAAGAATAACAGACACTTGAGAAGTGTTGTCTGTGGTTGAATAAGAGTAACACAGACAACTTGAGATGTGTTGCCTGTGGTTGAATAAAAGTAACAAGGAGAATTGGTGTCACTATATAAAATAAAAAATCAGAAGTGCATAAAGTAAATTGGGGACACGCAGTAAAGGTACAAAATAAAGAAAATGCAAAAGTGATCTCACATGGGGCTCTGTCCTAGGGGGGCATGGGTCTCAGGGGTCCTAGGAGACAGGACGTCAGAAAGTGGGGATCAGGTGCGAATCAGATAAGAGACTCCGTGGGTGACTGAGGACTCGCGATCCGAGATCAAACGATCTTCGCCTCTACCTCGCCCAAAAAGCATTCAGAGAGAGAGGATCAGAAACCACGTAGGTCTCTACTGAATCCACACTGATCTTAAGACGGAAGCAATTTCAAGCAGCTGGGGAGATCAAAATTAGATGAATTAATTTGAAAGTTATTCGAATTGGCTGTTGAAAATTCCAGAAGCAAATACTGCAGTTGGAAACTAAAATATATTAATAACCATTTTGTTTTGTTTATAATAACCATTTTGGGATTTTTTGTATAATATTTGGGTAATTACATTTGTGATAAGTATTGACAAATTGAAAATGTTAGAACAAGATTTAGTAGAACAAGGGGGAAAACTAATGAAAAAAGACAAAATTAAGACAGAGGATTTAAAGCTACTGAGTACAGGAAAAACAAAGAATGTTTTAAAATATAGGTAAAAGAGGTAGTGATTCAGAGAAAGAATGCAAAAACACACATACACCAATAACCTCCTCATCAGTTCTACAACATAACCAAAGCCCATGTTCTGATCTTTCTCTAAAAACCAGGAAGACTGCTGGAAAAACGGAGGGACGAAGAGGACACAGACTCAACTCTCGGACAGGACCGACAGCATCTGCACACCTGCATCGGGTGGAAAGACCAACGAGTACGTGAGAAAACGATGTTTGAAGCGTTTGTCTGCATGTTACAACAGGCTGGTGGGCAACATTTGGAGCGCGGACCCGAAAAAGGCCAAAATGATCAGCCCTACAACCCAGACCAGTGTTTGTACTGCAAGGACTTTGGACATTGGGTATGTAACTGCCCGAAGAAATAGCAAAAAACACCTCAGACAGAGAACAACACTTGTCCCTCTGTTTGACTGAGTCCAAAAGCTGATGAGGAAGGTACTGCTACCACACACACTGTGCTTCATGCAATGAAGAAATGCTTTGCACTGATACACTGTTTTTTATTTTTGCTATTAGGGACAATTGATAGGTTAGAAAGTTCTGAAAAAGAATCTAATCAGTTAAACCATTATAGTATGTTATCTTCTGAAACCTAGAATAAAATGTCTACTATTGAGTGTAAAGTTAAAGGGGTTCCACTCATTTTTTTTTTTGTTAACTCTGGTGCTACAAACTTGATTATTAGAGCTAAAAATGTGATACTGAAACTCAGTGGTCATTCTATTTGGTCAACTGGGGCTATAGGTCAAACAGTAAAAGAACAATTCTCTGTTCCTTTCTCATGTACATGTGTCTGATTTATGTCCACTCATTTTGCTTGGTAGTGATTTAATGTGCACTTTTAACATTGGGTTAACCCGCAACCTTTTAATTAGAATTCAACCTCAACACCTGATGGATTGAGAATTTCTCGTAATGATGCATCTGACATAACCACATTTGTTAATTACAGTGTGGCCAAAATGACCTCACTGAGGTCTGTAATCAGCCCTGCCTCTGACTGCATGAAAACTGACAACCTGCATTGCACAGCTGATGAAGAATGCTCAAAACGGTTCTTTAGAGACATAATGACAGTTTGACAACCTCACATCTGATTTGGACTGATACTGACTGTGTTGTAGCTGCATTCTTGACTGACAACCAACATCGTTTTTTTTAATAAAACCCAGCTTGTGTTTTTTCTTAAGCTCTGAAGTTTTCATATAAAATTAAAAGAATAGCGGCTTTTTCAGTTTAGTGTTAACGATTAGGATTTTTACTTGAGCCTGTCACCTAAAATGTCTGTGCACATTCCTGATGTCACTATAAAACTTTTTGCTGCAGAAAGCTGATGAAGTTTTTTGTCAAAACTCCAGTTTGTCCAACAGGAAGGTTTTTCTGGGTCATGTGATCACAGTTGATGGTAAATCCATCTCACCCAAACATGTAAGTAACTAACTGGAACCTTCCCAAACATATAATTTAGGAAAATTATTTTCCAACTGGGAATATGCGTATTACATATGTTTATTTCTATGTATACAATTATGGAAGCTCCATTGAGCTCCCTGATCCATGGTAAGGGTCTCAGTTCACATCAAAGAATCTCTTGGATGCCCGAAGCTGATGAAGCGTTCGTAAATATGAAACTGGCTCTGCAGTCTTCCCCCGACGCTGGGACTGCCAGATCCCTAAAAACAGTTTATGCAGACCATTTGACAAGCACAAGAGTTGCGTGACTCTGTGTTGCTGCAACACCACAGCGACAAACTCCGTCCGGTTGCAAATTTCTCTGCTAAACTTGATTCTGCCGCTCGAAGCATTAAATATGTCCTGTTCCACATTCTGTGTCACACATTTTGTGGGAACAGAATGAAAAACTCTATTCATCTGTGGCCAGGTACCTTAGATATTACTACTCTGTTAGATTGCAAAATGTCACTCTAACAGATGTACTGTTCTTAACTCAGATTTTCTTCTCCACACACCAGTTGACAGAGAGAAACAACTGTGTTGCAGAGCTACAGGTAGTCTGAATACCACGACCTGACCTCTCTGACACACCTCTCACTAACCCTGATTTCATTTTTTTTAGGTTAACAGTTCTTCTTCCAGAGACTCTAGCACTGGCCTGAACCGTGTGGGCTTCTCTGTTGTACCTGATTCTGATGCTATCCGATTTGGACCTCTGCCATCTCATCTCTCAGTACAAGCAGTAGAGCTCATTTGTTTCCTAACAGAAAGCTATCCAGCTTTTTCTTTCCTAATTTTGCAAAGTTGACACATGGGTTAAAAACCATGTGTAAAAAGGGGGGACGATTAGTATGATGGAAATACAATTGAGGAAAAAACAATTGTTTCACAATGGTGAAACAACATTGGTTCACAAATGATTTTTTTTTTTATCAAGACTACTGTCAGGCAGTGTAGTAGCCTACCCTACTCACTGAAATAATTCCAAAATGGAGAATTCAAACCAAAATCTCAAGTATAGTGGTTTGCATTAAAAACGCAACATGCCTACATTTGACAAACGCTCTGCTTATTGTACAGAGGTATAGAATGTGCACGCGCAAGCGACTTAACCTGTCACCCTTTTGAGATTTTGTTTACAGCACCTCCACACATTATGACTTGAAGAGGACACCCACCAGACACACCATTGTGTGAGGACCAACTGGTAACGTATTGTGTCTCACTGCAAAAGCCACAAATTCCTGATGACATGCTAACAACCACAATGAGAGCAGCAGAGACACTCAGTGAGGTGATTGGTAACTCCTCACTGTAGACTAAGCTTACAGAGCAGCAAGGCAATAGCAACAAACACTCAGAGATAAGAGAAAAACAGGAGTTGTGCATGTGCAGTTTAGGTTCAGCAATGATTTTGATAAAGTTTTTGTCATAAAAATTATAATGGTATATGTTTCCCGTATCAGCTAACAAATTGGATAAATAGACGTCAAATTAGAAGTACTTAGGCTTGCTCTACAGGTCAAAAAACTTTAATTCATAATGATTTTTAGAACTACCAGACAGCGATTAGTATAACTTTGGGTTGCAAACTAAAGATAAAAATATAATAAACAACATATTTTTGTTTAATTAGTTTTAGTTTATTGGTTATATTGAAACCAATACAGGTTGATATGAGATTTCAGCCTGAAAACAATTCATTTAATATCATACTCTAGTGAGTTCTTGGGTTGCTATATCACAAATTGCTTTAAACTAAATTAATTGATGTTGACGTTGAAAACACTCTACTTTGGTGATTTGTTTTCTTTTAAAAGAAATGATTTATTGAAATTTTTGTTGCTTTTATACAGGTTTTGCTGTGTAACACAGGACAGTGTTAACGGCTAAACCACTGAACAGATTATTTATGTGCTGCGTTTTTGAGTGATGAGCTTGTCATGCCTCAAATAGAAGGGATATAGTAGCAATAATAAATAAGGTGTTTAATAAATAAGGTGTTCACATAATTTTGAGAAATAAAAATGATCCATTCAAAGACTTTGTAGAAACCTTAAATTGTATTTTTCTAGTTTTTTGCAGTTGCTGCATCTTTCCAGAGACCTGTGTAAGTTGTGTGAGGTTTAGTGCTGAGATGGTTTGAAACCATGATGTTTAAAACCAGGGATCAACAACTTTAATACAGAGATTATGATTAAAACTAAAATCTAAATGAAAATGTTTAATGTTGATGTGAATGCTTAATGATGTACATTATGAGTAATGTACTGAGACAATGGAATACACATATTCATTTAATATTCACTCTCATATTTATATGTTTACATGAAAAGTAAGATATAATATAAGTTAAAGATAAAACTTTCACAAAAAGTAAGATATAATATAAATTAAAGATAAATCTTATAAACAGTTAAAGATAATACTTTTATACTATAAAGATAATAATTTATAATATGCTAGTATACTTTATATATAAAAGGAATAACAATTCAGTCAGGAAAAGCTTAGAGGAAACAAGAGCTTAGAGAGATAGAGAAGTGCACTGGATGACAGTCTATGAGAGACTGGCTCAGGTTACAAGCAGGCGTTTCCAGCAGGGAGGAGTCTGCCACAAGACCTTCTGTCTCTGAGCTTTCAGCACACGAACATAACAAACTTGAATTGACTCAAATGCCTGTAGGAAAAAGTTTAGAAAAAACAAGAGGTTGCTGTCCAGGCCAGTTCCTACTGGTACTTTAGAGCTAAATGTACTTTGGAATTAAGATAATGGGTTTCCTATTGATGAATTGTATAGGAGATAAATTCAACAGTTACTTTCAATCAGAAGTCAATTATATTAGACCTACTGCTTGCCTTTATCTGAGGGATATTTAGACAATAGTTCTCCTATTAATTAAGCAAGATGTGTTTTTTTTTCCCAAATGCCAAAAGCTGATTAAAATTGTGAAAATACAAAAGTAAAGTGCTAAAAAACAATACGGCCCCTGACGGTAGCATAACCCGTGCGTTAGAAGGTCTGAGAGGTCTCTCCGAAGAATTGGCTGAAAACTTGGGTATAGAGAGGACAATTTTTTCCAGTTGGAAGGGAAATTGGATTGGTAAATGGAAGAACATGGTGGACTCTGTGTGTTCCTCCGACGAGGAGGAGGAAGGAGTACAGTCACGCTGGGTCTAAATTACTCACTATCACCACCCAGTGCCCCCCTCTCCCTGAGCCACCGTTTCCTATCTCCAACTGTTTTTCTATCCTCTTATCTGCTGTCAGAGACTCCCTTTTTTGTTTCACAGATATTGCGCGGGGCTGAAAATCAGCCCATAGTCAATATAGCCTTAAGCAAGACATATGTTTGAAGTATGATTTTACAAAAGATGTTTGTTTGAAGTTTGCATGATACATGATGTTTAGATATTTCGACAAAAATAATTGTAACCATTCGTACAGTCATAGAAAGAGCAATGGATTATGCAGCTTACATTAGGAGCTAAATCTACATACAGGAGCTAAAGACCCACGCACCACATCACTCTGTCATGATATCTACCATCACATTTAACTTTTGATTGCTTATTACTGATTGCTAAATTGCCAGTAAGTCGTATGTAGGTCTCGAAAGAGGGATCCCATTATTTTGTTTTACCAATATTAGGATTATGTTCCACAGCGTGTTGGTGTGGAAAAAGAGGGTGTAAAATTATATTGGGTTTAGAATAAGAATGTCCTGTAGCCTGGGATGGCCTCGCTGTCTCCTCCTGTCTGCCATGTGTAAGATAAGACGTGTTCAAATTTAGTGGAGCAAAAGTGCTCCTGATTTGTTTGATAAACAATTGGAACAGAATGCACCTAATGAAATATCTTAAAGTAACAGACAATCTTTAGGCCATGAGAGAAGAAGAGAATGAGAGCGATCCCAAGGCTAGCGCGCAACTTCACTATCTTCTCGGAGACAGAAAGTCTGAGTGATATCCAACCAATTGACGGCCCAGATGCAATGGCGGGAGGAGGAACCTGAAAATGAATAAAAGAATAGGGAAAAGGAAGGTCCGGGGTGCAGACCCGGAGAGACTTTGTTGGTGGCTAGGGAGAGAAAGTCTTGAAGGAGCGGCTGATCCATATGCATATGAAATATCTGTTTGCAATATCGTTTTACTAAAGATTGTTATAGTTTAACTAAACGAATCCTGAGTATTCATTTCCTGGTCTGCCTTTCAACGAACACAATAATTAAAGGGGAAACTTTGAGAAGTGACTGGTGGAGTCAAAAAGACTGGCCTTTTGAGCCAGAGTAGAATTGGTCGCATCTTTTCCTATAGTAGGCAGTGTCTGACGGTGCCGGTTGGGGATGTGATGAACAGAGGAAATAATAGTCACAAGAAAGATAATGGAACAGTGACTACAAATGGTAGTCGTAGTAGTTCATGTCATAGCAGGGCACTGCAGGGCGTTACAGGATGTAGCGTGGCACAGCAGAACATAGCTGGACGTAGCAGGACGCAGCAGGGATCAGCAGAACGCAGCAGGACACTGCAGGGCACTGCAGAGCGTAGCAGGGTGTAGCAGGGAGTGCAACAGGACCACGGCGACAGCTGCAACCAAGATCTTGGTGCCATGCTAATCCAAGGAAATATGCTGGGCGAAAAAAACATAAGGACTCCAGGGCATAAACTCCCCAGAGCTAGGTTAGTAGCAAGCATTACTGGGACAAGGATGCACACAAATGGAAACAAATGGAAAGAGAGAGGAGAGCGCAGCTCAGTGTGTCAAAGGAAGGAAGGAAGTCCCCCGGCAGTCTATAACTATAACTAAGAGAGACAGGTTAAGGAGAGGAGCCTGGTCGGGCTAGAACTCTCCCCAACCGTACTGGTCTGCCTCCCTCTACTTTTATTATATTATTTATTATATGGTAGATGAATCTGACGACTGTGAAGAGAAGCAGGTGGGCCGGGCTAGGCGGACGCTGCAACTCCTCAAAAAGGAGGGCTTTCAGTTTAAATGTGGTAACGGTGTCTGCCCCCCGAACCCAGACTGGGAGCTGGTTCCACAGGAGAGGAGCCCGATAGCTGAAGGCTAATTAAGGAATTACAGTAGTCCAGCCTGGAAGTAACGAATGCATGGACTAGTTCTTCAGCATCGTTTTGATACAGGATGTTCCTAATTTTGGCAATGTTACGAAGATGAAAAAAGGCTGTTCTTGAGGTTTGTTTTAGATGGGCGTTAAAGGATATATTTTGATCAAAAATAACTCCTAGATTTCTGACAGTAGTGCCAGAGGCCAGGGCAAAGCCATCCAGGGTAGCTACATTTTTATATAATGAAGTTCGGAGGTGTGTGGGGCCCAGCATAATAACTTCATCAGCAAATTGTAGGTCATCCAGGATTTTATATCTTTAATGCATGCTTGAAGTTTAGCTAACTGACTGGTTTCATCTGGCTTGATTGACAAGTATAATTGGGTGTCATCTGCATAAAAGTGAAAGTTAATTGACTGTTTCCTAATAATATTGCCTAGACGAAGCATATATAAGGAGAACAGAATTGGTCCAAGCACTAAGCCTTGTGGAACGCCATGGCTAACTTTAGCGTACTTGGAGGATTTATTGTTAACATTAACAAATTGAGATTGATCAGAGCAATAGGACTTAAACCAGCTTAGTGTGATTCCTTTAATGCCAACTAAATGTTCCAATCTTTTTAACAGGATGGTATGGTCAATAGTGTCGAATGCAGCACTAAGATCTAATGAGACAAGTTTGGAGACAAGTCCTTTGTCAGCAGCAGTTATTTTCACCAGTGCCGTCTCTGTGCTATGATGCTTTCTAAATCCTGACTGAAAGTCCTCAAATAAACTATTGCTATGTAGAAAATCACTCAACTGATTAGTGACTACCTTCTCAAGGATCTTGGAGAGAAAGGGAAGGTTAGATATAGGTCTATAGTTGGCTAAGACTTCAGGATTGAGGGTGGGTTTTTTCAGAAGAGGTTTCACAGCTACTTTAAATGACTGCGGTACATAACTTGTTAATAAAGTGTCACGGGGCGGAAGTTTATTTTTATTTGAGCATGCTTTTATTGGATTTGCTGTGGTTTTATTTGCTGTGTTTTTATCTTTTTTATTGCATGCTTTTATTCTGAAATGTGTGTGTTTTTAATGTTGACTTCCGCCACCGGACACTTACTAATCAGGCTAATGACTGTCACCTGGGAGTGAGAGAGGGGGTTGATTGGCCCTTGGATAAAAAGGACAGAACAGGAACAGGGTAGAGGCACATGGGAGAAGGAGAAGGCCAAAGGCAGATGGGAAAAGAATCGTGGAGGAGAACACACCAGGTGAGACGCCGAAGCACGACAGAGCATACGGGACAGGCAGAGAAGCAGACAGGAGATTGGATGAAGAGAAAAGAAAAAGAACCTTAGAGGAGCCCTGAAGCTACAGCGAAGGAAACCCCAACACCGACCGCTAGCGGCAAAAAGTGGGAGAGCGTAAAACCTCTCCCTTCCGCGTAAGTCCCTTTTTGAGACCGGTGTTGGTGGTGGTAAACTGTATGAAGCGGTAGCAGTTTGTAAGGACGTTTTACTGCCGAAGTTTCTGTTGCAGGTTATGCCCAAGGAAGGTGACCTATGAAAAGGAGGCTGATTCCTGGCAGAGCCCTGTGGGCGTTTTAAAGACGAGACTCCTGTTCCGTTGGACTGTTTTAACCTTATTTTAGTGGTTGTGTTTTTAATTTTAATTGTTTTATCCTTTTAAAATAAATGTGTTATTTCTTAACTTGTTTTTTATTCATTGTTTTAAATACACTGTCTTACTGCTCTCCCCCGGCATAAAGGACCCGTTTTTAATCTTTTACCTTAGTTGTATTACTGTAGTTTTAAAGAGGTCCTAGGCCTCAGTTCAACAACCTAGGTGGCGTTGTCGGCCCCTTTTACACCACTTTTATGTATTGGATATTTTTATTCGCGCCATACCCTTATTACAAAAAACCTACTGATCATATCTAGTAATGAAGTATTAACCACGGGTAACGCTTCAAGTAACCTTGTTGAGATGGGGTCTAAGAGACAGGTAGATGGCTTAGCTGAAGAGACCTTTTAACATTAATGGTTGAAGGTCTATAGGATAAAAGTAGTCTAAGTATATGTCAGGTCTAGTCGTTCTTTCTAGTAGTCCTGCGTTTAAAGGTGAACCATTAGAAGTTGAGTGCAAAAGGTGATACATTTTATCTCTAATTGTTTATTGTATTTTATCATTAAAAAACCTCATGAAGTAGTCACTAATCGGAGCTATAGGAATAGATGGCTCAATAGAGCTATGACTCTCTGTCAGCCTGGCTGAAAAGAAACATTGAGTTGCTCTTATTTTCTTCTATTAGTGATGAGTAATAGTCTGATCTGGCATTTCTGGGGGCCTTCCTATAGGTTTTCAGATTGTCTTGCCAATCTAAACGAGATTCTTCCAGTTTGGTGGAACGCCGTTTTGCGAGATTTGTTTTAATTTGCGAGTTTGGGAGTTATACCAAGGTGCTAGTTTCCTTTGCTTCATCTTCTTTTTGAGGGTCTAAAGTCGTCTGTAGGCAGGCCGTAGCACAGTCTACAAATTTATGAATTTGGGAGGGACTAAAGTTAACATAAAGGTCTTCTGTTATATTAAGGCATGACATTGAGTTAAATGCTATTGGAATATCTTCCTTAAATTTAGCTCTGTCACATAGGCATCTAGTGTAGAAGCTTTTATCTAATTTTGTATAGTCGGGTAGTAAGAATTTGAAAGTTATTAAAAAATGGTCTGATAATACAGGATTCTGCGGAACTATTAATTAATTTAAATCCTCAATTTCAATGCCATATGCCAGCAAGGTCGAGGGTGTGGTCAAAACAGTGCGTGGCCTTATGCACACGCTGACTAAAACCAATTGAATCTAATAATGAGTTGAAAGCAGTACTAAGGCTATTGCTGTCAACGTCCGCATGGATATTAAAATCACCTACAATAAGTACTTTGTCTGATTTAAGGACTACACATGATAAAAACTCTGAGAATGCAGATAAAAATTCTGAATAAGAAGTGACTTGCATTTTTGTTTGTTTTTTTTTAAGATTCTTTTATGCGCTTTTTTGCCTTTAATTGATATGGCAGCTGTAGACAGGAAAGGGGGAAGAGAGAGGGGGGACGACTTGCAGCAAAGGGTGGCTGGTTGGAATCGTACTACGGCCACTGCAGTAAGAACTTAGCCATGGTACATGGGGCGCACACTCAACCAGGTGAGCTATCAGGGCACCCAAAGGAGTGACATGCATTTATCAGCAACATCTGCAAACAGGTTATTAAGAATGTGCTTTCTTTGGAACAAATACATTTCCCCTTGCTTTGAAAATGTAATAGTCTTAATTTCATTTCATTGTTCAATGTTTGATTATACATAGCCTGTATGTAATGTTTACTAATTGTTATATACCTGAATGTTAATCCTTCTTTCGAGATCAATGGTAAGCCTTTGTCTGTTGGGTTTAACAGTGATTCAGATTTTGAAACATTTTAGGATAAAAATGTTCTTGCTAACAGCTGCTTGCTGCCTAAAAAAAGCAAATATACTTAATTTCATAACTCAACTATATTTTTGTATAATACTGCATACTATTTCATAGTGACAGTTGGACAATAAGCTTGACAGAAGTTGAAGTCAAATTATTCACCTGGAAAAAGTAATGATGGTCGAGAGGTGCCTCATGAAATGCAGACACCTCATTTTTGAGAGCGGCCTGCCACACAGCTCCACTCCGGCTCTCCCCATCTTTACAACCAGCAGGTGGCTGGTTGTCCTCCTATAGCCACAGTGCTGCGGAGTAAGGTCTGGCCCCTCCACACATATACTCCTGGATAGGAGAAAAAAACGGGTCGTTTTTGAAACCGCATACTATACTAACATGTTAATATTGTAACATGTAGTATGCAGTATGCAAACAAAAGCAAAATTTGCTGTGTTTTGATGTCATACTGATTCGGAGAAAATCTCCTGTATGCCTCGGACTAGTCTATCTCGCCTACTGTATCCCACATTTCAAGGCACCAGAACAGTCACAGCAACCACGGTTTGCCTTTGTGGCCAATAACTGGAAACATTATACAATTTTCATATGCTATTTCATCACAAAATTGACTTCTCAGACTTTTCTATGCAAGAAATTAACTGTGTAGAGTTCGAATATGGACCATTTTACGAAAATGAATGGCGAATTGCAAACTTGCTCCGACATTGTCGGAGTTGAGAAGCTCCTCAAACTGATGCGACAGCCTGCCGGGTCGCTATCTAGCTAGACGGCCTGTCATGCTCAAAGACCCTGTTGTGAGCTGACTCTAGCCCTCTCAAGAGACTTATGGCGTTTTATTTTCCCGATCATTTGTTTAAATAACACAACACAAATATCCATTATAAGATTAATGAGAACCTGTGACTATCTGCCTTTTCTGAGTTATAAAGCTCCACAAGCTAGTGTGGGTGTAACGTTAACAAGCTCGCTTGCTGGGCTGTCATAAAAACACGGCTACAGTGTAATATATTTAATTTCATGACTCATTATATATATATATATATACTGTATATATATTGGTAAAATACTGCATACTATTTCATAGTGACAGTTAGACAATAAGCTTGACAAAAGTATAGCAATAGTAATAGTGCATACATTATTTATTTAATAGCATTTGTTAATTCAACAAAAATTTAGTAGCCGGACTCCATGATACGCCTCATGCTCATCCACCTCATGCCACTCATGCCCATGTCCCTGAAGCTCCTGTACTCTCCGGGCCTCATGTACATCATCCTGCCTCTGTAGTTGGGCTGCTCATACATCAGCCAGTGGCCGTCCATCACCTGGCAGGACTGGCAGTCGTTCATACGGTAACGCTCCATGATGTTGTCGCAGTCGTCCATCAGCTCGTAACTCTGACCACCGAAGTTCTCCTTCTCATAGATCTTCATCCTGAACTGACCTCTGTGCTGTTTTTTGGAGAGAACAAAAACAAATGAATGTCTTGATATCAAGTTTAGTGCTGGTTGTCACCTGTAGTAGAACAATAGTATCACAGATGCTGTGTTATACCTACCATGGGGATCATACGGCAAGACCTGATGCAGTCCCTCATTCCCATCATGCTCATGTAATCAGCGTACTCGCCCCTCCTCATGAAGTACTGGTTTCCCATGTAGTTGGGACGGTCGTAGACCATGAAGCAGCCACTCTCCACCCTGCAGGAGTGGCACCTGCTCATGTAGGAGGTCATGTCAGAGCAGTCGCTCATGCACTCATAGTGGCGACCCTGGAAGTTCTTCTCCTCGTAGAAGATGATCTGAAAATAGTGAATTGTAATGGTTAGAAATTAAGCAGCAAGGTGAATTTATTGATCTTATTTTGTAAACAGTAATTAATGCTAATTACAAAAAGATTTTAAAAGTACCTTGCCCCTCATGTTCATGTTGGTGTTGGTCATGTTGGCTGTAGATGTGCTGCTGCTCCTGAACTGCCTTCCTATCTGTTTAACCCTTTCCTTTTATACACAACCAAACGTAAAGAATGAGTGCCCCTCCCCCTCAGAGAGCCCCCTTACTCAGCAACTTACTATTGAAGCCAACAGAAAGCAGAGGTTATTTACATTTTTTGTCAACTGATGCTGCGTCTGGGCCCTTTGCGCGTCATCCCAACAAAAAATACTAGCATTTTTTGCCTTCTTTCGCAGAGTAGACCAACGACAAATTCCACGTATTTCGTGTCGTTGACCCATAGAAGCACAGAACTGTAAACATGGTGATGAGGAATGATGTTAGTGTGGCAAGGTGGAACTGTGAAACAGAGGAAAGGTCATTACTTCTTTCTTTTATTAGGCTTTTCATAACACAAGATATGAAATACAACGCTTTGGACGCCAATATGTGTTTACATTCTTGTTCCTGGAAGTCGGTCCCTCATATGGTCGGGGGGCCAACGTCTAGTCTGCGTCTCTTGGTCGACTTACGGTAAGAATGGACCTTTTTCACAGCAGACATTTTGACTTGTCATAGTAGGAAAAGCACAGCTGAAATTGATAACCATAACAATGGCTCAATTCCATCAAGTGTCCCAGTAAGCTATTTCAGTGAGTCAGCATGCACAACACCAGTGCCTCTCCTAAGTGGAATGCAGACATCATTAATGGTTTTGAATACACCTGTGCTTTTCCTACTATGACATGTCAACATGTCTGCTGTGAAAAAGGTCTATATATGACTCTATAATCGTCTAATCTGACACAGTGCTGATTTTAATAGACAAAAAACCGTGTAGTCTGAATTAATGAGTTGAAGTAAATCAGAAAAACTGAACAAAATATTCTGCAAACGCATACAGTTTATTAAACTTATTCAAAGACTAATAATGAATAATTATAAATACATTACAATACAAATAATTTAGTCAAAGTTTGAATATGCTCAGATGTGTTATTTGGTATGAATTATCTACTAAAAATGTTAATTTTAGTTTTGACGTTTGTATGATTCTGATATTGACAAGAATTGGCAACACCATAATGTACTGTTTAGCATTTACATATTTCAAAGAAATTAAAAAATAAAATATTTTAAATGATCTTGTTTTACCTGTTAATGAAAACATAATGTACTTTGACCCCAGACTGCAGTAAATGACAATGTTGAATTGAAATCTTGTGTTATAGAGCTCAACAGTGACTGCCTACTTTTGTAACAGCTCTGGTTCCGAAGAAATTTTCACCATTCAACATCTCCACTGACGTTTCATTAAATGATTATATTAAGATTTTTAATCCTGGAACCAAACCATCCAGCTAGGAGATGAATTGTGATCATAAAGAATTTGATTCGCGCAAAGAACATTCTGAAAACAGCAAACAAGGCAAAGGTGCAACACTGTGTACAGAAACGATCATAGAGTTCAGTGGTAACAGCTCGCTATAGCTGTTCCTGGTTTTGCGGTAAACATTTCCATGGTAACAGCAAGCCCCACCAATCAGAGATGTCACTGTTATGCTTAGGATTGTGGGTAGTGTAGTAATTCTCCATCCGTTGGCGTCGATTATAACTTTGAATAATGTTTTTCTTTTAACAATGTTAATATCATGCGTACAGATGTGTGGCTACTACAGGCCATAAACTCCTCCGTTAACACGCTAACCATAGCGTGGACAGTCTACCTTGTATGGCTTAAACATAATGGCAAATACCATAATCTTGTAAATAAAATTTATGGAGAAAATTAATAGATGTTTTACTTCCAGAACCACGCTGTTGAGCTCTATGCAGTACCTACTACTATATAGAATTTCCAAGTTAAAGAAGGAAGACCTGGTGGTTTTGGACATTTATAAAAAATAATATCCTCAATGTTGCTTCCGACATAGAAACAGAGACTGCTTCGATAATTTAATAATAGGTTTATGTAATGTCCATAAATTTAAATTATTCAAAATGAGAAGCCTTGTTCTTTCCATCAGTTTAGTATGGCAAATATCTCTTAGTACTTTCATACTCACATGAGCCTCAGCCAACATTGTATTAGAAGAGCCAGTCAGAGGAATCAGAGCTGGTTTCTGAAGATTTTTTTAATAGTATCCTCAATGGATAATTTAACAATATTATAGCTTTATATGTTTTGGCCATCAATTTTAATTATTCCAAACAAGAAGCCATGTTCTTTCTATCAGTTTAGTACGGAACAAAACAGTGAAGCATAATTGCTGAATTTATCTAACATTTAACCAGAATTTATGTGAACTGCTAGCGAGACAAGGTATAGATCAAGAGTCTTAAATCTTACAGTGACATTAATATTAGCTAGCTGAAGTGGCTACTGTTAGCTACATCTTGGGTTAACTGCAATTTAACCTCTAATCTGATGTTTTTTTTTATCTTTAAGTGCCTTCTGTTTCGTACGATGTATAGGTGCTCACTCAGGGTTTGAAACCTGTAAATATTTTAGCCAACACTTTTGTAATAAAGGAGTGACTTGTATTTATCAGCAACACCTGCAAGCAGGTTATTTAGCTAATTAATGAATGCTAATGTGTACACAGTTCATTATGTAATACTAAATCAAATATTAAGCTTGCTTTGAAAATATAAGTAGTATTTTGAGTTCAAGTCAAGTCAAGGAAACTTTAATGTCAATTCTGCAATATGTGCCAGACATACAGAGCCTTTGAAAATACGTTTCTCTGACCGCCCGGTACAATAAGGACATGTACAACAAGTATAATATAAATTAAGATAAGTAATATATACAAATAAAGATAAAAAGATAAGTAATATGTATTATACAGTAATACATTCTAAGTAGTGCAAATGTAAGGTAAAACCAAACAGTATAGAAAACTAAAGATATTGAAAATATGCAATATAAAAGAAGAGTTCCGAGTGTCTTCTTTATGAAGTGGCCAGTGCTGATCCTGATGGGGTGGGGTTCAGAGTCCAGCGTTCTTGGGGACAGAGGGAGGGGTGTTGAGCTTCCTGACAGCTTGGGAACGAAGCTGTTTGCCAGTCTGGTGGAACAGGCTCGGAGGCTCCGGTACCTAAACCTATATGGCAGGAGGCTGGGTTATGGTTATTGTCCAATTATTGATTATCCTGTATCCTATTAGCCTGTAATGACTCATTGTTATATACACAAAATATGAATCCTTCCAAAATCAATGGTCTGTCACAGCATATGTCCGTTGGGTTTAACAGTAATATGTACTGTAGAGCCAATTTTACCATTAGATTTAAAACATTTTAGAATGAAAATTTACTTGCTATATGTTCATGACTCTTTGTTTGTACAATAATGTATAAAACTGTGTATTATTTCATTGTGACGTAAAGAAAAAGCCAAAAGCTTAACAAATAAAGAGTGCAGACATTATTTATTTAATGGTGTTTGACAGATTCAGTGAACATTTAGTTGCAGGAATCAGTGATACGCCTCATGCTCATCCACCTCATGCCACTCATGCCCATGTCCCTGAAGCTCCTGTACTCTCCAGGCCTCATGTACATCATCCTGCCTCTGTAGTTGGGCTGCTGCGTACATCAGCCAGTGGCCGTCACGTCGGCAGGACTGGCAGTCGTTCATACGGTAACGGTCCATGATGTTGTCACAGTCCCCCATCAGCTCGTAACTCTGACCACCGAAAGTTCTCCCTCTCATAGATCTTCATCCTGAACTGACCTCTGTGCTGTTTTTGGAGAGAACAAAACCAAATGAATGTCTTGATATCAAGTTTAGTGCTGGTTGTCACCTGTAGTAGAACAATAGTATCACAGATGCTGTGTTATACCTACCATGGGGATCATACGGCAAGACCTGATGCAGTCCCTCATTCCCATCATGCTCATGTAGTCAGCATACTCGCCCCTCCTCATGAAGTACTGGTTTCCCATGTAGTTGGGACGGTCGTAGACCATGAAGCAGCCACTCTCCACCCTGCAGGAGTGGCACCTGCTCAGGTAGGAGGTCATGTCAGAGCAGTCGCTCATGCACTCATAGTTGCGACCCTGGAAGTTCCTCTCACGTTAGATGATCTGAAAATAGTGAATTGTAATGGTTAGAAATTAAGCAGCAAGGTGAATTTAGTGATCTTATTTTGTAAACAGTAATTTATGCTAATTACAAAAAGATTTTAAAAGTACCTTGCCCCTCATGTTCATGTTGGTGTTGGTCATGTTGGCTGTAGATGTGCTGCTGCTCCTGAACTGCCTTCCTACCTGTTTAACCCTTTCCTTTTATACACAACCAAACGTAAAGAATGAGTGCCCCTCCCCCTCAGAGAGCCCCCTTACTCAGCAACTTACTATTGAAGCCAACAGAAAGCAGAGGTTATTTACATTTTTTGTCATCTGATGCTGCGTCTGTGATGCCTCGTGTCATCCCAACAAAAATACTAGCATTTTTTGCCTTCTTTTGCAGAGTAGACCAACGACAAATTCCACGTATTTCGTGTCGTTGACCCATAGGAGCACAGTACTGTAAACATGGTGATGAGGAATGATGTTAGTGTGGTTAGGTGGAACTGTGAAACAGAGGAAAGGTCATTACTTCTTTCTTTTATTAGGCTTTTCATAACACAAGATATGAAACACAACGCTTTGGACGCCAATATGTGTTTACATTCTTGTTCTTGGAAGTCGGTCCCTCATATGGTCGGGGGACAACGTCTAGTCTGCGTCTCTTGGTCGAATTTTACGGTAAGAATGGACCTTTTCACAGCAGACGTTTTGACTTGTCATAGGTAAAAGCACAGCTGAAATTGATAACCATAACAATGGCTCAATTCCATCAAGTGTCCCAGTAAGCTATTTCAGTGAGTCAGCATGCACAACACCAGGGCCTCTCCTAAGTGGAATGCAGCCATCATTAATGGTTTTGAATACACCTGTGCTTTTCCTACTATGACATGTCAACATGTCTGCTGTGAAAAAGGTCTATATATGACTCTATAATCGTCTAATCTGACACAGTGCTGATTTTAATAGACAAAAAACATTGTGTAGTCTGAATATATGAGTTGAAGTAAATCAGAAAAACTGAACAAAATATTCCGCAAACGCATACAGTTTATTAAACTTATTCAAAGACTAATAATGAATAATTATAAATACATTACAATACAAATAATTTAGTCAAAGTTTGAATATGCTCAGATGTGTTATTTGGTATTAATTATCAACAAAAAATTTTAATTTTAGTTTTGACGTTTGTATGATTCTGATATTGACAAGAATTGGCTACACCATAATGTACTGTTTAGCATTTACATATTTCAAAGAAATTAAAAAATAAAATATTTTAAATGATCTTGTTTTACCTGTTAATGAAAACATAATGTACTGTGACCCCAGACTGCAGTAAATGACAATGTTGAATTGAAATCTTGTGCTATAGAGCTCAACAGTGACTGCCTACTTTTGTAACAGCTCTGGTTCGGGAAGTGATTTTCACCATTCAACATCTCCACTGACGTTTCATTAAATGATTATATTAAGATTTTTAATCCTGGAACCAAACCATCCAGCTATGAGATGAATTGTGATCATAAAGAATTTGATTCAAGAGGCAGAACATTCTGAAAACAGCAAACAAGGCAAAGGTGCAACACTGTGTACAGAAACGATCATAGAGTTCAGTGGTAACAGCTCGCTATAGCTGTTCCTGGTTTTGCGGTAAACATTTCCATGGTAACAGCAAGCCCCACCAATCAGAGATGTCGCTGTTATGCTTAGGATTGTGGGTAGTGTAGTAATTCTCCATTAGGTCGCGATTATCACTTTGAATAATGTTTTTCTTTTAACAATGTTAATATCGTACAGATGTGTGGCTTCTACAGGCCATAAACTTCCGGTTAACAACCTCATAGCTCGTGGTCAGTCTACCTTGTATGGCTTAAACATAATGGCTAATACTCAAAATCTTTATGGAGAAAATTAATAGAAGTTTTACTTCCAGAACCACGCTGTTGAGCTCTATGCAGTACCTCTACTACATAGAATTTCCAAGTTAAAGAAGGAAGACCTGGTGGTTTTGGACATTTATAAAAAATAATATCCTCAATGTTGCTTCGACATAGAAACAGAGACTGCTCGATAATTTAATAATAGGTTTATGTAATGTCCATAAATTAAAATTATTCAAAATGAGAAGCCTTGTTCTTTCCATCAGTTTAGTATGGCAAATATCTCTTAGTACTTTCATACTCACATGAGCCTCAGCCAACATTCGTATAGAAGAGCCAGTCAGAGGAATCAGAGCTGGTTTCTGAAGATTTTTTTTAATAGTATCCTCAATGGATAATTTAACAATATTATAGCTTTATATGTTTTGGCCATCAATTTTCATTATTCCAAACAAGAAGCCTTGTTCTTTCTATCAGTTTAGTACGGAACAAAACAGTGAAGCATAATTGCTGAATTTATCTAACATTTAACCAGAATTTATGTGAACTGCTAGCGAGACAAGGCATTAACGAGAGTCTTAAATCTTACGAAGTGACATTAATATTAGCTAGCTGAAGTGGCTACTGTTAGCTACATCTTGGGTTAACTGCAATTTAACCTCTAATCTGATGGGTTTTTTTTTTTATCTTTAAGTGCCTTCTGTTTCGTACGATGTATAGGTGCTCACTCAGGGTTTGAAACCTGTAAATATTTTAGCCAACACTTTTGTAATAAAGGAGTGACTTGTATTTATCAGCAACACCTGCAAGCAGGTTATTTAGCTAATTAATGAATGCTAATGTGTACACAGTTCATTATGTAATACTAAATCAAATATTAAGCTTGCTTTGAAAATATAAGTAGTATTTTGAGTTCAAGTCAAGTCAAGTGAACTTTAATGTCAATTCTGCAATATGTGCCAGACATACAGAGCATTTGAAAATACGCGTTCTCCCCGCGGTCTCCGCACAATACTAAGGACATGTACAACAAGTATAATATAAATTAAGATAAGTAATATATACAAATAAAGATAAAAAAGATAAGTAATATGTATTATACAGTAATACATTCTAAGTAGTGCAAATGTAAGGTAAAACCAAACAGTATAGAAAACTAAAGATATTGAAAATATGCAATATAAAAGGAAGAGTTCCAGAGTGTCTTCTTTTATGAAGTGGCCAGTGCTGATCCTGATGGGGTGGGGTTCAGAGTCCAGCGTTCTTGGGGACAGAGGGGAGGGTGTTGAGCTTCCTGACAGCCTGGGGAACGAAGCTGTTTGCCAGTCTGGTGGAACAGGCTCGGAGGCTCCGGTACCTAAACCTATATGGCAGGAGGCTGGGTTATGGTTATTGTCCAATTATTGATTATCCTGTATCCTATTAGCCTGTAATGACTCATTGTTATATACACAAAATATGAATCCTTCCAAAATCAATGGTCTGTCACAGCATATGTCCGTTGGGTTTAACAGTAATATGTACTGTAGAGCCAATTTTACCATTAGATTTAAAACATTTTAGAATGAAAATGTACTTGCTATATGTTCATGACTCTTTGTTTGTACAATAATGTATAAAACTGTGTATTATTTCATTGTGACAGTAAAACAAAAAGCTTGACAAAAGTTAAAAGAGTGCAGACATTATTTATTTAATGGTGTTTGACAGATTCAGTGAACATTTAGTTGCAGGAATCAGTGATACGCCTCATGCTCATCCACCTCATGCCACTCATGCCCATGTCCCTGAAGCTCCTGTACTCTCCAGGCCTCATGTACATCATCCTGCCTCTGTAGTTGGGCTGCTCGTACATCAGCCAGTGGCCGTCCATCACGTGGCAGGACTGGCAGTCGTTCATACGGTAACGGTCCATGATGTTGTCGCAGTCGTCCATCAGCTCGTAACTCTGACCACCGAAGTTCTCCCTCTCATAGATCTTCATCCTGAACTGACCTCTGTGCTGTTTTTTGGAGAGAACAAAAACAAATGAATGTCTTGATATCAAGTTTAGTGCTGGTTGTCACCTGTAGTAGAAGAATAGTATCACGGATGCCGTGTTATACCTACCATGGGGATCATACGGCAAGACCTGATGCAGTCCCTCATTCCCATCATGCTCATGTAGTCAGCATACTCGCCCCTCCTCATGAAGTACTGGTTTCCCATGTAGTTGGGACGGTCATAGACCATGAAGCAGCCACTCTCCACCCTGCAGGAGTGGCACCTGCTCAGGTAGGAGGTCATGTCTGAGCAGTCGCTCATGCACTCATAGTTGCGACCCTGGAAGTTCCTCTCCTCGTAGAAGATGATCTGAAAATAGTGAATTGTAATGGTTAGAAATTAAGCAGCAAGGTGAATTTAGTGATCTTATTTTGTAAACAGTAATTTATGCTAATTACAAAAAGATTTTAAAAGTACCTTGCCCCTCATGTTCATGTTGGTGTTGGTCATGTTGGCTGTAGATGTGCTGCTGCTCCTGAACTGCCTTCCTACCTGTTTAACCCTTTCCTTTTATACACGACCAAACGTAAAGAATGAGTGCCCCTCCCCCTCAGAGAGCCCCCTTACTCAGCAACTTACTATTGAAGCCAACAGAAAGCAGAGGTTATTTACATTTTTTGTCATCTGATGCTGCGTCTGTGATGCCTCGTGTCATCCCAACAAAAATACTAGCATTTTTTGCCTTCTTTTGCAGAGTAGACCAACGACAAATTCCACGTATTTCGTGTCGTTGACCCATAGGAGCACAGTACTGTAAACATGGTGATGAGGAATGATGTTAGTGTGGTTAGGTGGAACTGTGAAACAGAGGAAAGGTCATTACTTCTTTCTTTTATTAGGCTTTTCATAACACAAGATATGAAACACAACGCTTTGGACGCCAATATGTGTTTACATTCTTGTTCTTGGAAGTCGGTCCCTCATATGGTCGGGGGACAACGTCTAGTCTGCGTCTCTTGGTCGACTTACGGTAAGAATGGACCTTTTTCACAGCAGACGTTTTGACTTGTCATAGTAGGAAAAGCACAGCTGAAATTGATAACCATAACAATGGCTCAATTCCATCAAGTGTCCCAGTAAGCTATTTCAGTGAGTCAGCATGCACAACACCAGGGCCTCTCCTAAGTGGAATGCAGCCATCATTAATGGTTTTGAATACACCTGTGCTTTTCCTACTATGACATGTCAACATGTCTGCTGTGAAAAAGGTCTATATATGACTCTATAATCGTCTAATCTGACACAGTGCTGATTTTAATAGACAAAAAACATTGTGTAGTCTGAATATATGAGTTGAAGTAAATCAGAAAAACTGAACAAAATATTCCGCAAACGCATACAGTTTATTAAACTTATTCAAAGACTAATAATGAATAATTATAAATACATTACAATACAAATAATTTAGTCAGTTTGAATATGCTCAGATGTGTTATTTGGTATTAATTATCAACAAAAAATTTTAATTTTAGTTTTGACGTTTGTATGATTCTGATATTGACAAGAATTGGCTACACCATAATGTACTGTTTAGCATTTACATATTTCAAAGAAATTAAAAAATAAAATATTTTAAATGATCTTGTTTTACCTGTTAATGAAAACATAATGTACTGTGACCCCAGACTGCAGTAAATGACAATGTTGAATTGAAATCTTGTGTTATAGAGCTCAACAGTGACTGCCTACTTTTGTAACAGCTCTGGTTCGGGAAGTGATTTTCACCATTCAACATCTCCACTGACGTTTCATTAAATGATTATATTAAGATTTTTAATCCTGGAACCAAACCATCCAGCTATGAGATGAATTGTGATCATAAAGAATTTGATTCGGCGCAAAAGAACATTCTGAAAACAGCAAACAAGGCAAAGGTGCAACACTGTGTACAGAAACGATCATAGAGTTCAGTGGTAACAGCTCGCTATAGCTGTTCCTGGTTTTGCGGTAAACATTTCCATGGTAACAGCAAGCCCCACCAATCAGAGATGTCGCTGTTATGCTTAGGATTGTGGGTAGTGTAGTAATTCTCCATTAGGTCGCGATTATCTCTTTGAATAATGTTTTTCTTTTAACAATGTTAATATCGTACAGATGTGTGGCTTCTACAGGCCATAAACTTCCGGTTAACAACCTCATAGCTCGTGGTCAGTCTACCTTGTATGGCTTAGACATAATGGCTAATACTCAAAATCTTTATGGAGAAAATTAATAGAAGTTTTACTTCCGGAACCACGCTGTTGAGCTCTATGCAGTACCTCTACTACATAGAATTTCCAAGTTAAAGAAGGAAGACCTGGTGGTTTTGGACATTTATAAAAAATAATATCCTCAATGTTGCTTCGACATAGAAACAGAGACTGCTCGATAATTTAATAATAGGTTTATGTAATGTCCATAAATTAAAATTATTCAAAATGAGAAGCCTTGTTCTTTCCATCAGTTTAGTATGGCAAATATCTCTTAGTACTTTCATACTCACATGAGCCTCAGCCAACATTCGTATAGAAGAGCCAGTCAGAGGAATCAGAGCTGGTTTCTGAAGATTTTTTTTAATAGTATCCTCAATGGATAATTTAACAATATTATAGCTTTATATGTTTTGGCCATCAATTTTCATTATTCCAAACAAGAAGCCTTGTTCTTTCTATCAGTTTAGTACGGAACAAAACAGTGAAGCATAATTGCTGAATTTATCTAACATTTAACCAGAATTTATGTGAACTGCTAGCGAGACAAGGTATTAACGAGAGTCTTAAATCTTACGAAGTGACATTAATATTAGCTAGCTGAAGTGGCTACTGTTAGCTACATCTTGGGTTAACTGCAATTTAACCTCTAATCTGATGGTTTTTTTTTATCTTTAAGTGCCTTCTGTTTCGTACGATGTATAGGTGCTCACTCAGGGTTTGAAACCTGTAAATATTTTAGCCAACACTTTTGTAATAAAGGAGTGACTTGTATTTATCAGCAACACCTGCAAGCAGGTTATTTAGCTAATTAATGAATGCTAATGTGTACACAGTTCATTATGTAATACTAAATCAAATATTAAGCTTGCTTTGAAAATATAAGTAGTATTTTGAGTTCAAGTCAAGTCAAGTGAACTTTAATGTCAATTCTGCAATATGTGCCAGACATACAGAGCATTTGAAAATACGTTTCTCTCTGACCCACGGTACAATAAGGACATGTACAACAAGTATAATATAAATTAAGATAAGTAATATATACAAATAAAGATAAAAAAGATAAGTAATATGTATTATACAGTAATACATTCTAAGTAGTGCAAATGTAAGGTAAAACCAAACAGTATAGAAAACTAAAGATAATGAAAATATGCAATATAAAACTAAGAGTTCCCGAGTGTCTTCTTTTATGAAGTGGCCAGTGCTGATCCTGATGGGGTGGGGTTCAGAGTCCAGCGTTCTTGGGGACAGAGGGGAGGGTGTTGAGCTTCCTGACAGCCTGGGGAACGAAGCTGTTTGCCAGTCTGGTGGAACAGGCTCGGAGGCTCCGGTACCTAAACCTATATGGCAGGAGGCTGGGTTATGGTTATTGTCCAATTATTGATTATCCTGTATCCTATTAGCCTGTAATGACTCATTGTTATATACACAAAATATTAATCCTTCCAAAATCAATGGTCTGTCACAGCATATGTCCGTTGGGTTTAACAGTAATATGTACTGTAGAGCCAATTTTACCATTAGATTTAAAACATTTTAGAATGAAATGTACTTGCTATATGTTCATGACTCTTTGTTTGTACAATAATGTATAAAACTGTGTATTATTTCATTGTGACAGTAAAACAAAAAGCTTGACAAAAGTTAAAAGAGTGCAGACATTATTTATTTAATGGTGTTTGACAGATTCAGTGAACATTTAGTTGCAGGAATCAGTGATACGCCTCATGCTCATCCACCTCATGCCACTCATGCCCATGTCCCTGAAGCTCCTGTACTCTCCGGGCCTCATGTACATCATCCTGCCTCTGTAGTTGGGCTGCTCGTACATCAGCCAGTGGCCGTCCATCACGTGGCAGGACTGGCAGTCGTTCATACGGTAACGGTCCATGATGTTGTCACAGTCGTCCATCAGCTCGTAACTCTGACCACCGAAGTTCTCCCTCTCATAGATCTTCATCCTGAACTGACCTCTGTGCTGTTTTTTGGAGAGAACAAAAACAAATGAATGTCTTTATATCAAGTTCTGTGCTGTTTTTTACCCGTACTGTCGAAATATAGTATCACAGATGCCGTGTTATACCTACCATGGGAATCATACGGCAAGACCTGATGCTGTCCCTCATTCCCATCATGCTCATGTAGTCAGCATACTCGCCCCTCCTCATGAAGTACTGGCTTCCCATGTAGTTGGGACGGTCGTAGACCATGAAGCAGCCGCTCTCCACCCTGCAGGAGTGGCACTTGCTCAGGTAGGAGGTCATGTCAGAGCAGTCGCTCATGCACTCATAGTGGCGACCCTGGAAGTTCCTCTCCTCGTAGAAGATGATCTAAAAATAGTGAATTGAAATGGTTAGAAAAAAAGCAGCAAGGTAAATACGGTAGTCCTATTTTGTAGCTAATCGCAAAAAGATTTTTAATAGTACCTTGCCCCTCATGTTCATGTTGGTGTTGGTCATGTTGGCTGTAGATGTGCTGCTGCTCCTGAACTGCCTTCCTACCTGTTTAACCCTTTCCTTTTATACACGACCAAACGTAAAGAATGAGTGCCCCTCCCCCTCAGAGAGCCCCCTTACTCAGCAACTTACTATGGAAGCCAACAGAATGCAGGTTATTTACATTTTTTTCAATTGACGCTGCGTCTGTGATGCCTCGTGACATCCCAACAAAAATACCAGCATTTTTTGCCTTCTTTCGCAGAGTAGACCAATGACAAATTCCACGTGTTTCGTGGCGTTGACTCATAGGAGCACAGAACTGTAAACATGGTGATGAGGAATGATGTTAGTGTGGCTAGGTGGAACTGTAAAACAGAGGAAAGGTCATTACTTATTTCTTTTATTAGGCTTTTCATTACACAAGATATCAAACACAATGCTTTGGGTTCCAATATGTGTAAACATTCTTGTTCCTTGAAGTCGGTCCCCCATATGTTCGGGGGGCCAACGTGTAGTCTGTAATGTTAGTAAGAATATATGACTCTATAATCGTCTAATCTGACACAGTGATGATTTTAATTGACAAAAAACATTGTGTAGTCTGAGTATATGAGTTGAAGTAAATCAGTAAAACTGAACAAAATATTCTGCAAACGCATACAGTTTATTAAACTTATTCAAAGACTAATAATGAATAACTATAAATACATTACAATATAAATAATTTTGTCAAAGTTTGAATATGCTCAGATGTGTTATTTGGTATTAATTATCAACTAAAAATGTTAATTTTAGTTTTGACGTTTGTATGATTCTGATATTGACAGGAATTGGCTACACCATAATGTACTTTTTAGCATTTACATATTTCAAATAAATTTAAAAATAAAATCATATTTTAAATGATCTTGTTTTACCTGTTAATGAAAACATAATGTACCATGACCCCAGACTGCAGTAAATGACAATGTTGAATTGAAATCTTGTGTTATAGAGCTCAACAGTGACTGCCTACTTTTGTAACAGCTCTGGTTCCGGAAGTGATTTTCACCATTCAACATCTCCATTGATGTTTCATTAAATTATTTTAATAAGATTTTTAAGCCTAGAACCAAACCATCCAGCTATGAGATGAATCATGATCATAAAACATTTGATTCGGCTAAACAGCTCGCTATAGCCGTTCCTGGTTCGCGGGTGCAGTAAACATTTCCATGGTAACAGCGAGCCCCACTAATCAGTAATGTCGCTGTTACGCTTACGGTACAGATCCACTTGTCCGTGCGACGCTTCTGTCGTGCCGTGCTCCACTCTGTTCCTATGGGTGACGTCAAGCGACTTCAACACTCCTGCAAAGCATTCCGGGAAGGCGGCTCTACATTGGAAAAAATGCTGCGCGTCAAAAAGCTGGCCGATGCCCAGCTTTATGCAAATGAATCCGTTGAACGCGACGCGACTATCCAGTAGAAGTAGATGAAAATCTTTCAAACTAACCTTTGTCGATCTGAAATGAAGACAGATTCAGCAACTGCATGGCCTGTTTCTCGCTTAAAATGTTTTCAGATACACATTTCGGTGAACTATTTTTGGAAAATACGAGATCGTATTCTCAACGAGCCGCCATGACACTCTGTTGAAATTCTCAAGTAGCCACACCTACGTCACGCATTCGTCCAATCAGCTGCTGGTCAAGGGCGTGGAGCATCAACCATGGCTGTATGATGTCACGACACCACCCGTCAAGTCATGTCGCAAAAGTGGATCTGTACCGTTAGGATTGTGGGTAGTGTAGTAATTCTCCATGAGATCGCGATTATAATGTTGAAATGTTTTTTCTTTTAACAATGTTAATATACAGACGTGTGGCTTCTACACGGCCATAAACTTTTGGTTAACAACCTCGTAGTTTGTGGTCAGTCTACCTTCTATGGTTTAGACATAATGGCTAATACTCAAAATCTTTATCGAGAAAATTAATGGAAGTTTTACTTACAGACACACGCTGTTGAGCTCTATACATTAGCTCTACTATATAGAGTTTCCAAGTTAATGAAGGAAGACCTGGTGGTTTTGGACATTTAAAAAAAATAATATCCTCAATGTTCCTTCAACATAGAAAAAGAGACTCCTTGATAATTTAACAATAGGTTCATATAATGGCCATGAATTATAATTATTCCAAAGAAGAAGCCTTGTTCTTTCCATCGGTTTAGTATGGCAAATAGCTCTTAATACTTTCATACCCACATGAGCCTCAGCCAACATTCATACGGGGAAGGAGCCAGTCAGGGGGATCACAGCTAATGTTTAGCAAATTCACAATGCTTTATCGTTGTAGGCAGAACAAAACAGTGAAGCATAATTGCTGAATTTATCAAATATTTAACCAGAATTTAAGTAAACTGGCTAGCGAGACAAGGCATAACGAGTAATATTTAATGTCTTAAATATTAGCTTGCTTAAGTGGCTACCATTAGCTACATCTTGGCTTAACTGCAATTTAACCTCTAATCAGATGGGGTTTTTTAATATCTTGAAGTGCCTTCCATGTTTCGTATGATGTACAGGTGCTCACTCAGGGTTTGAAACCTGTAAATCAGGGGTCATCACCTACATTTTCCAAGGGCCAGAATCTAAGCAGACATTCCAGGGGCCAGACTTTCAAATAAAGAAAATAAAATGTATTTATACCTAATATGCCTGTCCTTGTTTGATATTTTCACTTTCTTACTAAATTAATGTTATAGTTTTTACATGTATTAGTGTGCACAGATTCGTAAAAAAACTGGAAAATTCATAATAATAACTAGGCTACTTAACTAGAAAATACTCTCATTAGGAGGCAGTTCACTGAGGAGTGATGGTTAAAGTCTGTATAAAAATGACGATGACGTCATTTACGTGCTTATTAAGTAGCCACATTGATTTGTTTTGGTCATAGATCCATGGATTTACCACTCCAGCGGAGAGGCAGCTAAGTTTTTAAGAATTTGTCAAAATTTCAAGATTCTTTCGTAAACTACAATAACAAACCTACAGCTTTTGTTTTTTGCGTGTTTGTAAAAAATTAACTCTGCAAAAACTATTATTACTATTACTTTTTGTTGGTATGACTATTACTATTACTATTACTACTCTGCAAATAGTTTTTGCAGAGTAGCATGCTGTGTTTGTGTAAAACAGCGAGATGGACGAGAGCGAACTGCGCAGACAGAGCAGATTGAAATATCGCTTCCTAAATGTTTATGCCTGTAGACAGGTAAGTGGGTATTTATAAGTATTGACTTTTTACTCACAAAGGTTTATTGTACTTATAATAACAAGTGTAGCATCAGTTGCACCAGTGGCCATTGATAACCCTCTCTATATCATTCCCTGTTATAACAAGTGCGGGCTGCCAGTTGAAGATCGCTGCTGTAAATACTTTAGCCACCAATTTTGTAATAAAGGAGTGACCTGCATTTATCAGCAACACTTGCAAGCAGGATATTTAGCTAATTAACGAATATGCTAATGTGTACACAGTTCATTATGTAATACTAAATTAAATGTTAAGCTTGCTTTTGAAAATATAAGTACTATTTTGAGGTCATTAAATTAATTAATTAATTATGATCCTGTATCCTATTAGCCTGTAATGTTTACTTATTGTTATATACACAGAATATTAATCCGTCTTCCAAAATCAATGGTCCATCACAGCCTTTGTTTGTTGAGTTTAACAGTAATATGTACTGTAGAGCCAATTTTAACATTAGATTTAAAACATTTTAGAATGAAAATGTACTTGCTATATGTTCATGACTCATTTGTTTGTACAATAATGTATAATACTGTGTATTATTTCATTGTGACAAAACAAAAAGCTTGACAAAAGTTAAAAGAGTGCAGACATTATTTATTTAATGGTGTTTGACACATTCAGTGAACATTTAGTTGCAGGAATCAGTGATACGCCTCATGCTCATCCACCTCATGCCACTCATGCCCATGTCCCTGAAGCTCCTGTACTCTCCAGGCCTCATGTACATCATCCTGCCTCTGTAGTGGGGCTGCTCGTACATCAGCCAGTGGCCGTCCATCACGTGGCAGGACTGGCAGTCGTTCATACGGTAACGGTCCATGATGTTGTCGCAGTCGTCCATCAGCTCGTAACTCTGACCACCGAAGTTCTCCCTCTCATAGATCTTCATCCTGAACTGGCCTCTGTGCTGATTTTTAGAGAAAAGATAAACAAATCAATGTCTTAATATCAAGTTTTGTGGGGGTTTTCACCCATAGTAGAATCCATATGACTGATACTGTGTTATACCTACCATGGGAATCATACGGCAAGACCTGATGCTGTCCCTCATTCCCATCATGCTCATGTAGTCAGCGTACTCGCCCCTCCTCATGAAGTACTGGTTTCCCATGTAGTTGGGACGGTCGTAGACCATGAAGCAGCCGCTCTCCACCCTGCAGGAGTGGCACCTGCTCAGGTAGGAGGACATGTCAGAGCAGTCGCTCATGCACTCATAGTGGCGACCCTGGAAGTTCCTGTCCTCGTAGAAGATGATCTGGAAAAATGTCAATGGTTAGAGAAAAAGCAGCAAGGTGAATATGGTGATCCTATTTTGTAAACAGTAATTAATGCTAATTACAGAAAAGATTTTTAAAAGTACCTTGCCCTTCATGTTCATGCCGCTGTTGGTCATGTTGGCTGTAGATTTGTTGTTGCTCCTGAACTGCCTTTCTACCTGTTTAACCCTTTCCTTTTATACACGACCAAACGTAAAGAATTAATGCCCCTCCCCCTCAGAGAGCCCCCTTACTCAGCAACTCACTATTGGAGCCAACAGAATGCAGAGGTTATGTACAGTATATTTTTTTCAGGCACTAGCTCCCATGTAGTCTTTAGAAAGGCCATTTATCTCATGACAGAAAGCATTCCTAACACAAAGAGAACAAAATGACATAAAAGCCTACAAAAAATGAATAACCAATTACAAAAAACAGGCAGCTCAGATTAAAGCAGGATATGCTTTGCGATAAAAGTTAGTTTTTAAAAGAGGCTAAAAAGAACTCTCTGACTCAGACATATTTCACTGTTTACTCTCGAGGACCTATTTTCGTGAAACTTTAGAAACATTAATTTCCAAAAATATGAATTGAAGATTATTTTTTTCATATTTTAAACGCAATTTGAATAAAACATATTGGGCCAGATAATCTAACAATGACCAACTAGAGAAAGTGGTCACTGTGATATGTACATTAAATAAGGTAACAGGATATTTAAGGAATTGTTTGATGTTTTGGATAATCTACTTATTTAAGTCAAATTATTGCTTTAAGATAATGGGCTGTGTAATATGTTTTTATGTGGCTGTTTTGATTTGATGTTTTTTTGTTCTGTTAAATGTATGTTGTTGGGTTGATATATCTGAGAAATACAACTAAAATCTTGTAAAAACTGACTGTGAGCTATAGACATTTTGGACCAGGAAGACAAACACCAGGCTATTTTTGGGTGGTCCAAAGAGCAAACTGCCATGCAACTTAAGAAAACAAACAAATTGAGACAACAAAAGCAAGTGGATTATGAGCAGCTTGATGATGCATACTGTACACAGGATTTAACAATGTAATGAAAATACAAAAAACATTACAGTAGCTAATACGAGAATCAAAGTGGCAGAAAAGATGGTGGTGGGTTTTGTTGTAAATGTGAGATGAACGTAGCTGTAAACACTTATTTAAAGTAGTGCTCAGAGTAGGTATAGTGTTTTAAACAAGACATCACAACATAATTGGGTAAAGATTTCTCTGAAGGTGGTAGTAGAATTTTTTATCAAAAGGGTTTATACATTGGAACATGAAGTTGCTCAGTAAATTTCCTAGCAACCAGCCAAAAATACAACTTAAATGCAAATTTGGAAAAAGGTTGCATAATCATGCTCAGTAAGTTTGTCCGCCAATTCGATTTTAATATTTCGGGGGGACTGATGGTGGTGCCAGTGAAAAGGTCAGCAAAGGCCAGGGTCAACAAAAGCCTTTGGATTCATACACTGGACAATATAAATAAAATGTTGGAGAGGTGCAGTTTTGAACTCACAATGGCACTAGAGTAAAGGTCAAGAGGTCATCAAAATAATTGGACTCAATCCTTTGGAGATCATGAATATACAGTATATATTCATACATTCCTATTTTTAATCATCCCCAAAACAGTAAGAGCTTTAAAAGCATGGATCTGTATATTCTGCAATGATATGATATGCCAGCGTTTTGTATTGTGGGCCTTAACATGACTTATGCTACAATAACAATAACACTTACACAAGTGACAAAATGTTCAGAACAGGTGGTTATAACCCTGATTAAGTTTACAATAATATACCCTCTGTTGTTTATTATAGTGTGTTGGGTCAATTTTCTTCCTAACGCCGAAAACACATCAAGCAGCGGCAAATTGCTGCTCACCGCAATAATTACATTTTTGTGTTGTGTTGTGTTTCAAGCGGGAAGAAATTCTTTGTAAACATAGGTCTACATGTCACAGACTCTGTTACTGATTGGCTGCGGGTATTCTCTGTTATTGATGTTGTTAAACTATCCCCAACTTTTAGTTTACTTTGCTGCAGTATCAACCATCCCCGGCGCAGAGCGTCCACCACAGATTTATGTACACATTGCATGGCAGCTTGCTGCATGACCAAGCAGTGGCCTTGTGTTTACAGCATAGAAAGTCCAAATGAACTGAAAAGATGCAAATCTGTTATGGTGTAACTCCACCCTACAGCAATTAAACACAAATGATTCCATTAAAACACGTCTTTTATCTTCATCATACTTCATATAAATAATGTGAAAATCAAAAGTATGAGTGACTTTAAACCACAAACACAAAGTTTGTGCCCAAAAAAGCCAAAAGGATGGTTACTATTGTTATCCTTGTATATGTAACTTATACAATACAATTTACAAAGCATTAGTAACCAGCAAATGTATGATTTTTTCTGATGTAAAAAGATATAAAAACATGCCAAGTATGTCAGTGGTGTGCGCTAAAAATCACTGGAATGCCCTAGTCACATAATACAGGAATTGCTGCACAATCATGTACTAAATTCATATTAAATGAAGGGTAACAGGTAGAAATATTTTGTCAAAAAAAGTTTTATTATTTTGGCTTATTTAGACATATTCTACACAACTGTTTTTACATGTCCATGATACGCTTCATGCTCATGAACCTCATGCCACTCATGCCCATGTCCCTGAAGCTCCTGTACTCTCCGGGCCTCATGTACATCATCCTGCCTCTGTAGTTGGGCTGCTCGTACATCAGCCAGTGGCCGTCCATCACGTGGCAGGACTGGCAGTCGTTCATACGGTAACGGTCCATGATGTTGTCACAGTCGTCCATCAGCTCATGACTCTGACCACCGAAGTTCTCCCTCTCATAGATCTTCATCCTGAACTGACCTCTGTGCTGTTTTTTGGAGAAAAAAAAATTAAACCAATTAATGTCTTCATATCAAGTTTTGTGGGGTTGTAACCCGTAGTAGAACAATAGTATCACGGATGCTGTGGTATACCTACCATGGGGATCATACGGCAAGACCTGATGCAGTCTCTCATTCCCATCATGCTCATGTAATCAGCGTACTCGCCCCTCCTCATGAAGTACTGGTTTCCCATGTAGTTGGGACGGTCGTAGACCATGAAGCAGCCGCTCTCCACCTTGCAGGAGTGGCACCTGCTCAGGTAGGAGGACATGTCAGAGCAGTCGCTCATGCACTCATAGGAACGACCCTGGAAGTTCCTGTCCTCGTAAAAGATGATCTGAAAAAAGACAAAATATAAGGAATAGGGATTAAAATGTATATATAATAATGATATTATTGATAATCAATTAAAAATAATTAGTGAGGGGAGTGTGCTTACCTTGCCCATGGTCATGATTGTGGTGTTAGTAGTTCAGAGAACTATGTTGGCACAGTGATGTTGGTCCTGTTTTAACTGTTACTTTTATACCTGACCAAACCCACAGGATCTGTGGCTCCCATTGTGTAAACCCCTGACCAAGCAACATGGTATAGAGGCCTATAGAGTGCTCAGGGGCATTTGTCACATTTCCATTTGACTGGACCCCCCAGAAGACTGTAGAATGGATTTTTCCATAGGGAATTCAATACAATGAGCAAATTTTGTAGTTACAATACAGAATAACAAACAATAGTCTCTCTTACATACTGTATGGCCCTCTGATTGGTAAGTGGACAATTTACAGACATGAGTTTCCTTTTGTGTGACCACAATAGTCTGATATGCCAGTCTATAATGCACTTGTTTATCCAGCTGTTTGGAGAGCCATGTCTGTATAGTAAACATACAAAATAACTGACAACGTAAACCCTGTATATTACCGAATTTACAGGGTTTACCAATCTTTTTAGCAGAAAAGTCATGGTATAAGTTCATTTTAAGTGTTTATTAATGTATAGTATTCATCAACAATTGTAACTTGAAGACATATTTTGTATTACAGTTTTTCTTGATTGCTTTGACCTGCTTAAAAAAACTGGGATCCACTCGGTTGTCATCATCACTGTCTCAGCAGAGCAGAAGACACCTCTTGCAAATGTGTTAATCCTTTCTCATTGGATTGACACATTTTCCCCACCCTTTTGCAGAACAGTTAACACGGATGTCATTCAAGCAGTCCAAACTCCATTGTTTTAGCTATGGAAACCAAACACAAACCATCTGTTCCTAACTATTAGAAACTACCTACATCAGTATGAAATCACTGAAGCGCCTGTTTAACACTCCTTCACACAAATCTTCAATTAGCAATCAGTCTGCAGGCCTTAAAGGTGCAGCGTCTGTGTTGTTCTTTGCCAACATGGATGGAAGAGGGTTAAGACAGAAGAGACTGAAAAAAAATTGCTTTTGTTCCATATTTTAAATGTTTTGGCACGGTTAGAACCTTTTGCAAACAAAATGTGTCATTTAGACCCTGAGTGCCACTGTTTTTGGGCCTGTGTGTTAACTGTTTTGAAAAATGTGGAGTTTGAGTTGACTGCTGCGTCAAAGCAATCAAGCAAAACTGTATTACGGCTGTTTATTGTCATCCATTATCTTTTTATGTGCCTACACGAGGAGTTGATGAATACAGTTGTTTACATGTGTGTTTTAAACCATATAAAGCAGAGAGTGTTATGTGCTGCAGTGAATGGTGGACCCAAAATGCAGAGAGCAGGCTGATGAGTTGTTGCTTGAAGGTTTAATACAGAAAAAAAAAACTTCATACAAAAAAGAAAAAGTCCAAAACTGAAGCAAGCAAAAACTCACTCCGAAAGTAGAGAGACCAAAGAACAGGGTACACACTACCCGAGCACAGAGACCGCAGGGAATACTGACAGAAACGAAGAAACTAGCAGGAACAAACACAAAAATTAAACAAAAGGATACAGGGTAACGAGGTAACAAGAGGCAGGTGACACAAGGGCTGGGAAACAGGTGAGAAACATCAGGCAATCACAAGGGCGGGAAAACACAGGAAGCAAAACTAGACAAGACAGCACAGAAAACAATATCACAATAAAAAGACTACAGTTGAAAATTAGCCGACTGGCTAACACTGGTGCATTTACAGAAATGTTGATTAATGTGCATTGTCCTAATCAAATAAACTTACTTACTTACAATAAAACAGGAAACCGAGCAAAAATACAAAACAGACCACCACAATAAGACAAAACACGGAACAAAATGGCAATCCCATAGCAGTACCCCCCCCCCCCCCAAGGGACAGCTCCCAGATGTCCAAAAAACAAGAGGCAGAAAACAACCCAGGGAGGGCAGAGGGGGCCCGGAGGAGGGACGTCCCAAACAGTAAAAATAACACAACCCCGGACGGGCGAGGGAAGGCACAAGAGTCAAACGGGGCTAAGGAACAGAGGACAGTGGGGCTGGAGGACCGACGTGCTGCGGCCAGCTAGGCACGTGGACCAGGGCTGCGAACAGCAGCGAAGGTGGAACCCCTTGAGTGGCAGAGCAGGCCATGGAGGACTCCCAGGAGGTCGAGCAGGACTGCAAAGACTGTCAGGAGGCTGGCGGCGAAGGCGAAGCCTCTCAGGTTGGCGAAGGTAGAGCCCCTCAGGCGGCCAAACTGGACGTCGAGGGCTCTTGGGCGCCGTCGGTGAAGGTGAATCCCTTTTGGTGGCCAAACAGGATGGTGAGGGCAGCGCCCCCCTGGAGGCCGAGCAGGTTGGCCAAGGCGGAGCCCCTTAGGAGGCTGCGCAGGCGAAAGGGCAGCCGGGTTGGGGCCAGGCGGCGGGTCAGCGGGGCTGGAGCCAGGCGGCAGGTAAGCAGGGCTGGAGTCAGCCAACCAGGCAACAAGGACAGGGGTAGACAGGGGCGCCGACAGGACACGAGGGGCAGGAGTCGGTCTGACTGACAAGGGCACTGGGGGGCAGGACAAGGGCAAAGTCTCTGGGGCGGTCTCAAGGGAGGTCTCAGGGGCGCCGGAGAACGGAAAAGCCTCAGGGGCGCTCTCAGGGGTGCCGGAGACCGGCAAGGTCACTGGGGAGGTCTCAGGGACACCGGAGACCGGCAAGGTCACTGGGGAAGTCTCAGGGGCGGTCTCAGGGGTGCCGGAGACCAGCAAAGTTTCAGGGGGAACGGGCATAGCAGGTTCAGGGAGGCTGGACGCCATTCGGGGCTTAGGGAGGCTGGGCGTCAGCCGGAATTGAAGGGAGCGGCTACGCAGCCGGGATTCATGGGAACTGCTAGCCAGCCGGGGATCTGGGAGGCTGCTAACCAGCCAGGGCTCTGGGAGGCTGCTAGCCAGCCGGGGCTCTGGGAGGCTGCTAGCCAGCGGGAGCTCGGGACTAGGGACACTAGGGAGCTTGGGGACACTAGGGAGCTCGGGGACACTGGGCAGTGTGGGGACACTGGGTAGTGCAGGGACACTGGGCAGTGCTGGAAAACTCACTGACCAAGTTGCAGGCTCGGTGCCAACTGGAAGCAGGGGTTGCTGACTGCTAGCAGGCTTGAAAGAAGATAGCCTGCAAGGAGTCTCCAAGAAGTCCTGAAGCCACTCCGGCAGGGAGCTCCTGAGCCAGGGTCGAGTGGAAACTCTCCAGCGAGCAGACCTAAGAACTGCCTTGTAGGCTTATTTCCCCAACAGTGCAAATGTCAAAAGTCAAATGACTCGAAGGCAAGTAACAGAGAGTTAGCCTCATCATAAAGGTAGGTGTATTACAAGGTAGTCTACTTTACTAAGATATTTTGGGAAGGTGGCACACTCTCGGTCTGAAAGTGTATCACACTGTAAATGGATTGTAAATGGATTTTACATGGATTTGGTTTTGGTCTAAATTACATCAACTTAAATCTAAATTCTAGTGGCGATGTCAAAGATACCAAATACTGTGCTTCAGAATACTGCCAGATTCTGAAGCACAAGACATCAAATTCCATGTGAGGTCTAGGGTTTAAATAATTCAGTGTGAAACAAAATATAGCTTCAATGATGAGCTTGAACAAGCTGACAGTCTATAGCGATTTCACATATGAAGTATGGACAATGTACGAGGAATCAGGTCCCGACATTGTCCAGAGTTTCCCTTTTACACATGAACCACACAACAGGAGATTGTCCGTGTGAAGGGGCTGCTTTTTTCCCTTTTCACAAGCCTATGTTCCCAAAATTAACAATGTTTTGTGTCTGCTTAATCTTTAATTTCAGTGTAATGTTTTAGTTTATTTTAAAAAGTTATTATTTGACATAGGCCTGTTTGGTTTATGAGTTCATAGTATTTTGCTATGGTTTTGCTGTGGTGCCGGGGGGGGGTAGATCAGCTGCTCAGCAGCTCAATTAAGGAGAGTGTATGCAGGTTTGCCTGATTAGGTCATGAGGGGCTAGGCACTTCAAAGGTGTAGAACAATAGGTAAGATAGTTCTGCAGTGAATTACTTTTTTATTAAAATGTTTTGGGGCATACCACTTTTAATGGCTATGACAGCTAGATATGAAAGGGGAGAGAGAGGGGGAAGACATGCAGGAAATTGTCACAGGGCAGACTTCTGGATCTTCTGCGTCGAGGCATACACCTCTATATATGTGCGCCTGCTCTACCAACTGAGCATATTTAGCCTGCCAAAAGTGGGTGCACATATATATATATATATATATATATATATATAGTAATGTCAGCAATAACTTACCTATCTAATTGTAATGGTGTTTTCAGAAACAAAGTGTTAATGTTGCTTATCTCACTCTATAACCACCTGTGCAGTCAAAAACGACTAGCAAAATCCATGAACAATTTTGTGTTAGCTTGCAAAAAACACCAGGTTTACCCAAATACAATAACCCAACACTAAGTTTAGCCTTGACCTCTTAACCCATCCCTAACTAATCCTGATTAATATATTGCACAGTAGAATGGCACCAGTGAGACAGGAAGAGAGATGCAGGAAGACAGCAAAAAGGACAGCACAGGGAAAGAACAAACGAAGCAAGCAAAAAAGGATGAAGGGAGCCACTGAAGAGTACAGGGAGATAGTGGAGGGTACAGGGAGATAGTGGAGGCATAGGCCACACCAAAGGCTCTTGGCTAGGGCCTGGAACGTGCCAAAAGCAACTCTACAGACGCAAGTCCCACATTCCCCAAAAAAATGAGGCCCAGCTAGCAGAGCTAATCAAGGATCTGAACATGAGAGGGTTTCCTATGAGAAAACCAGAGATACAAATTCTTGCCGCCCAATTTGCAGAGGCCAATGGAATAAAAGTCCTTGTCCCTAAAAAAGGCAGGTCACTACTGGTTCCAAGGATTTTTTAAAGAGAAACCCAGGCCTAAGTATAAGGAAGCCGCAGGGGAGAAACAACGACGCTGCTAGCGTGTCTGAATGCAGCAGGCTAGTACGGTCCGCTACTCATCATATTTAAAGGCAAAAGGCTCCGCGCTGACCGGTGTTTTGGGGCACCAAACAACACTCATGTAAGAGTATCAGACAATGGATAGATCATCTCTGAGTTGTTTTTGGAGTGGGGAAAGCAGTTTTTAGCCCACCTGCCCAAAGAAGACCCCCCCCATCTACATCCAGCCAGACTTCCTTCACTCATGAGAGACAACAACGTGCATGTTGGAGGATTTCTTCCACATACAACACACATTCTCCAGCCAGCTGACAGGGCATTCTTTAAAAGCTTGAAGCACCATTGGAACCTGCCAGGTCGGGTCTACACCAGAGAGAATGGTGGAAGGAAGCTGCAGAGACCCCTCTTCTTCCCCCTGCTCTCAAAAGCCTCTAAAGGTGCAGCAACACGACAGAGTGCACAGGCATGTTTCAGGGGCAGTGGGATTTACCCACTAGACCCCAATCGCATAAACCAAGTTTTGTTTTTACCCAGTTTGACAATGGAACGTGATGAACCATCTGAGGCCCCTGAGACTAGAGCTGTAATCGGGCCTTAAAAGTACGGCCCGAAAAGGCCCGAGCCCGACAGAGTTCGGCCCGAGCCCGACAAGTGCATTTTGATTGACAGCTTTTTAAAAGCCCGAACCCGTTTACAGCCCGACTGTACAAAAGGCCGTCTATCAACAGTCATTAGAGTGTCGGAGAATAGAGCGGACACCGCGCTTCACCGCAGCGGCGACACCGCACCACTTTCGGCGGAAAAGGAGAAAAGAAAAAAAGACTGGCGCCGCACGCACACAGCTCCTTTGTCTTTCGGAAAAATGAGTCATTTATACATGTTTTAACATCATTTATTCATGACTAACGGACGCTATAGGCCACTTGGAAGTTGGAACAAAGAAACAGGCTAAGTCCTCCAGAGACCAGCCTCCGTTTCACCTCCTCAGGATCCATTTTCACGCTAATCGAAACGCATTAGCTGACCGCACATTTACCATGCAACCGGAAGCGCAAGCCCGAGCCCGTGTAAAATCATAGAAATTAAGACCGAACCCGACCGAACCCGTCGGGTCCCGTTGGGTTCGGGCAAAGATCTTCAGCTCTACCTGAGACCCATCAGCGTCCTCACCCAAGCTGTTCCTTAAGTCGCCAAGCTAAATGCTTAAGAGGGAAAGTTGCTGTTGTGAATATGTTACTTTGCATTTTATGAGAACTCTGTCCATTTTGTGAGAACTCTGAAGAAAGCCTCTCTCATCTGTTTTATTTGTATCGTAAATTGTAACTAAACTCAACTAAAATTGTTTTCCTATCTGTGTGAACCAACCTTGAGACAATCATTCTGTCCATCCTGACTCTCTTTCTTATCTTACTACACGTCATCCAAGTGAATGGAGCGATTGTTGGAGCTGACAGTCGGTCAGGGTCCCTCAACACAGCCTCTCGGATGAGAAGAACACCCCTTCCCCCTCCCATCCTCACCATTTTCTACAGAGGCACTATAGAGAGCATACTGACCAGCTGCATCTCTGTCTGGTTTGGGGACTGCAAAGCCTCAGCCTGAAGGTCTGTTTGGAGACTGGTGTTGACAGCGGAAAAGATCATTGGGTTGTCACTGCCTTCCATCCAGGACCTCGCACACAAATGCTGTCTGACCCGGCCCCAAAACATCACAAAAGACCCCACCCATCCCCATCATAGACTGTTTTCTGTGCTGCCCTCTGGCAAGAGGTTTCGCAGCATCCGGTGCAGAACAGCCAGATTCTGCAACAGCTTCTTCCCACAGGCCATCAGACTTCTGAACTCAAAGGAACTCCCTAACCACTATATCTCACTTAATCCCCTGCCTCATGTGAACTGGACTGTGACACTGCAATAACAGTATTTATTTATAAACATGTGCAATCGTCATGTCCGGTTGCAGAGAGTGAGCGCATGGAACACCAAGGACGCTGAACTTCTAAAACAAATTAAGTAATAAAGGTTCCAAAGTTTCTCCTGACTAAGAACTATTGATGTAAAGGAAAATCAGTCTAGTAAGACGAGGAAAAGGATCACTGGATGCCAAGGAAAAAAGCACCGCAGGTTTCCTCAGACCTTGTTGTTACCTCACCTGTTCCAGCTGGGAGAGGATCAGCTGAGAGTGAAATGGAAAGTGACGCTGCGCAGGTGAATAAAGCTGAATTAGCTGCCTTGATCCGTGCAATAATAAATTAAGAAATAAACGAGGCAATGCATAAATTACAACCTCAATTTAATGCACTAAAACTCGGAGTGAAGGACTGTAAAGATAAACACAACTAGATGTGGAGTTGGGCCTGTCTGGCATGCACGACAGAATGGATGAAGCAGAGCGTGTATGTAAAGCTCTCCAGAAAGAAAATAAAGAACTGAGGGACAAAACTGAACAGCTGGAGAGTCACAGCCGAAGATTGAACCTCCGAGTATTTGGCCTCGACAAAGATATGGAAAAAGGAAAACCTACCGAATTCATGGAGTCCTTCTTCAATAAAGTATTTAGAGATAAAAATCTGCCTTATAAACCCGAAGTGGAAATTGCGCACAGAGTGGGGCCTGTTACAAAACATGGTTCGAGACCGAAGATCGTCAGGATGCAGAGGTATGCAGCCAAAGAGGCTATTTTACAAATAGCAAAGCAAGAAAAAGTCCTGCATTTTAGAGGGATGAATGTCAAAATCTTTCCTGATCTAACAGCAGAAGTATCCAAGAGAAGAGCGCAGTTTAAAGATCTGAGAATGAAATTACATCAGGCAGGAATAAAACATGGTCTGATTCATCCTGCGACACTGATTATAACATTTAATGGAGACACAAAATACTTCCAAGATCAGAAATCCAGAGACATCTACTACAATCAAGTGATTGGACTGACGCTGTCTGGCAATCAAGTAGGCTATTGATGGGACTTCGCACCAGAAACCAGTGCAACAGATGCAGGTATGATGAATTGAACTGAATTGAGAATTGCCTGACATACATCTCGAGGAGTTGGGAATTGGTATATGGACATAAGTTTGAGGACATAATATATTGTATAATTACTGATTCAATAGACTTATATATTATGTTGATCTATCTATTATTGAATGGCTAAAAAATTCAGGAACTCGAGGAAAACAATTTATGTTAATTAAATATAAATACAGTGGAAAACTAAAATACAGCGGTGTCGTTTCACTAAGGGCTGTTGATTTTTGCCTAAGTTGTTAGCACTATAAGTATGTGAGATAAGATATTTTGCAAAGTATAGTAGGAACTTAAAGGAACTCGCTGACTTATTGGGAATTTAGCTTATTCACCGTAACCCCCAGAGTTAGACAAGTCGATACATACCCTTCTCATCTCCGTGCGTGCTGTAAGGCTGTCTGACGGCTCCAGCGGCATCAGCCCATCACAGAACAGGCAGGTGAATGGTTCCAGTAATCCTACTGCTCCGAATAAGTGACAAAATAACGCCAACATGTTCCTATTTACATGTTGTGATTTGTAGAGTCACAGCGTGTACAAAAAACAACGTAACATGAGACACAGCCATCTTCTATCTGTAAACAAACCGGGAACTATATTCTCAGGCGGAAGAATATAGTACTTGGGCGGAGTGATATGCTCGCAGCAAGCCTGTCTGAGAATATAGTTCCCGGTTTGTTTGTGAAGATGATGTCAGAAATACAAACTGGTTAGAGGTATTTCTACAAAATGATCCAGAGAAAGCATTTCAGCTTTTTGATCAAACTTTAAATGACATTGGTAGAAAATCATGCACCAATAAAAAAGTTTACTGTTCGAAATGTCAACACCCCATGGTTAGATCAAGAATTAAAAGATCTTATGAAAGACAGAGATCTAGCTAAACAAGCAGCAATCATATCTAAATTCAAATCGGACTGGCAAATATATTGTAAACTTAGAAATTTTGTAACTAAGTTAAATAAGAAGAAAAAGAAATTGTATTATAATAAGAAAATTACAGAAATAAAACATGATAGTAAATTATGGAATACATTGAATAATATATTAAGAGGAAATAATAAATCAACTCCAGCTTATTTAGAAAATGAAGGTGAATTTTTTACTAAACCAAGTGATATAGCGAAGCATCTTAACGATTATTTCATAAATAAAATAAATAATCTTAAAAATACTAAATCAAATACATTGATAAATAAGATGATGGACGGTAAAACATGTAGCTTTAAATTCAAGAGTGTCAGTGGTTCTAAAGTGGAATTACTTCTGATGAATTGTAAAAACAAACCACCTGGTGTTGACTATCTTGAACATAAGTTGCTTAAGCCAATAGTTTCAATCATTGCTCCTACTATTACTCATATAATTAATGTGTTTTATGGACAATGTATGTTTGCAAGCATGGAAAATGTATAAAGTTTTGCCAATACCTAAAAATAAGAAAATGCCTTTTTCTGGATCAAACAGTAGACCAATAAGTTTATTACCAATTCTCTGTAAAATAATGGAAAGAATTGTTTATGAACAGATTCAGTCTTATTTTTTAAATAATGATTTAATTACACATTTTCAGCATGCATTTAGAGGAAAACACTCAACAGCCACTGCCCTGACTCAGATGGTTCAAGGATATGGAGGAGAGGAAAATAATAGGTGTTGTAATGCTTGATTTCACTGCAGCTTTTGATATAATTGACCACGACTTACTGTTAAAAAAACTGGAATATTATGGTTTTTCACGAAATGCATTATTATGGATGAAAACTTATTTGACAGACAGAAGACAATTAGTTTACTTTAAAGGGAAATTTCACCGCTGGAAAGCTGAATATATCTTTAAATTGGGTCACTAATGTAGTAGAAATGTGAAAAGAAAATTGAAATTGGTGCCTTCTAGGCCGAGATAAGCCAGAAAATGTGTTTTTGGCTCATATGGATGAAAGACACCAAATCCCAGAATGCACTTGCTTTGCTGCTGTATGAGGCCACTCCCAAGCCATGCCTACCCTTTACAGACAGACAGTGAGACGATCAACTCAACAAGTGTGTTTTATTGTCATTTCAACCATATACACGAAAAAACGTTTCACCGTGGCTCAAGTGGTGTTACACATTTAAAACATGCTTTTTTTTGGCCACAGCTGATACATTATCCGGACTTCTTTCAGAGGATTGATTGATAGCTCCAGAGTGAACAGAACTGTGTCCATGGCAACGCTCTGCTATGCATGGCAACGGTGTGTTATCCTTAGCAACGGTCTGTTATCAAGAAATAACAGACCGCATTCTACATTAGAATTCAACCAAGCCATGTAATAAAAGAAGGCTAACACATAGCTACTAGCATTAGCTCTAGTAGCTATGTGTTAGCCTTCTTTTATTACATGGCTTGGTTGAATTCTAAGCTACTAGCATTAGCTCTTGGTGGGCTGTGGTATAAACATCGAGTATAAACACAGCCGTACATTTGCGTGGGATGTAGCTAGAATTGTCGGCATTTTACAGTCACAAACTCCACCAGCAGTTAGCAGTTAGTTGGATACAAATCACCCCATTTCTGCAACAGGCAGTCCGGGGTAACACAGCCCACCTCCACTAGTAGTCTTACCCGGTGACCGAGCAGCAGGCTGGATTGTCCACAGCAATATTTCCACAACAACAAAAACACAGCACAGCAGTCTCTGAACTCACGTTGGGAGTTTCGTTGAAGTTGGATGTAGTCCAGTTTGTTTAATGAGCGGACACTTGCAAGCAGGATTGGTGAACAGATGGCTGGCTGGCGTTAGCTTTCCACCGGCACACTCGTTCAATGCTCCCCGCTGATGAGGTCACTTTACCGGCCACAGGAATCGAGCACCAGGCACTGTGGTGGCAAATTTTATTTTAACCATTATTGATTAATGATTTTAACCATTTGCTTAAAGATTGTTTTAAACCTCCACAAAATACTGTTCCTTCCTCTTAGACTCTTAAAGACCAGAGAGGGACAGCTACAGCCATGAACTCTTAGCCTAGAAGCTTTATTTTGGAGAGACACTAGCTTCTCATTTGTTTAACTTTTTAGCAGACAAAGTCGAGAAGGCCACAAAACCATGTCTCCTTCTGCCTCCTGAGATAAACTGTTGTTTAGGCTAATGTTAGGAACAGAGAGCAGAGGGGAAGGTGAGACAATGGTTTGACTTTTCATGATGTCCTCTTTTCAACTATGGCCATACTAAAAGATACATTTAGAGGGGTGGCTTAACGGAGTTTCTTCACTATATGATGTTTGGATGTTTAGACTTTAGGTTAGAAAGACATTTTCAGTTGTGCTGTGTGTTGAAACTGTGTTTTCTCCATTTGCAAATGTAAATAAATACTCAAAGACCAAACTTTGATTTAATTCTCAAACGGTCGTTATTCGTTTTTATTTTGATCATTGATATTTCTAAACGCTGCTGCTTCATAGGAAAACTTCCACCACAATTTGGCGTTGTCCGGCAGGATGGATGAGTTAACAGAGAAAAGAGCTCCGTTGGGTCGCTGATGACTGGCTATCCAGGGATCAAAAATCACCTGCCTCATACCTCTAAACCTTTAAAAAGGTTTTTCAGAGAGAAGAGGGTTAGGACCGCGGAGCGCTCTTGACTGTTTTCCACTCCGTCAAAAACGAACAGGAAGAGATTTCAAGCAGCACGTTAAGATAAAATTGATTAATTACAATTGGATCGTGAATTCAAGGTTTTGAACAAACATTCTAAACAATCAACCAATGCTAAGCGAATTAAGTAATGAATAATTGGCGAAATCATTCTCTTTAACTAAAGAGAATAAATGAAACTAATTCTGACTTTTGGGAAGTGAGTAACTGGGTATTTTTTGGGTCAGATAGGACAAAGATATAACTGGGTTACGAGTGACATCCTTTAGCAGACAGACATATTTCTGATTATTTCTTTGATACGGGTGTGACAATAGATTACAGAAGAGACAGGCTGTGGACTGTCAACAAAGTTAGTTTGATAACTAACAAAAGGGTCTGAAGACCAGAACAATAAAAAAAATAAAAAAAATAGTCTGTGACAATTTAAAGAAGCTCTTGACTATTTATAAGATAGTCTGTGACACTTTGAAGAAGCTACACTTTAAAGAAGCTCTTGACTACTTATAAAAAAAAAATGGTCTGTGACACTTTAAACAAGCTCTTGACTATTTAGAGACGGACTGCAGAAGACATAAAATAGTAAATAGTCTGTGACACCTGTAGAAATATATTGGGTTTAGAATAAGAATGTCCTGTAGCCTGGGATGGCCTCGCTGTCTCCTCCTGTCTGGCATGTGCAAGATAAGACAGGTTCAAATTTAGTGGAGCAAGAGTGCTCCTCATTTGTTTAATAAACAATTGGAACAGAATGCACCTAATGAAATCTCTTAAAGGAACAGACAATCTCTAGCGCGCAACTGCTCCATCTTCTCGGAGACAGAAAGTCTGAGTGGTATCCAACCAATTGGCGGCCCACACGCAATGGCGGAAGGAGGAACCTGAAGTTGAATAAAAGAATAGGGAAAAGGAAGGTCCGGTGTCAGACCCGGAAAGACTTTGTTGGTGGTTAGGGAGAGAAAGTCTCGAAGGAGCGGCTGATCCATATGCATATGAAAGATCTGTTTGCAATATCATTTTACTAAAGATTGTTATAGTTTAACTGAACGAATCCTGAGTATTCATTTCTTGGTCTGCCTTTCAACGAACACAATAAGAAAGGGGAAACTTTGAGAAGTGACCGGTGGTTCTTAAAAGACTCTGGCTTTTTGAGCAAGAGTAGAATCGGTCGCTTTTTTTCCTACATGGTGACCCTGACGTGATGCAGAGACCAGGAAACCAACAGAAGCCAACCAGAACTTTTTGGCTGGACTTCACACACTCAGACTCTTCTCTCCGGATCCAAATGGTGCACCAAAATTAAAGGTAAGAGAATTCCTGTTTTGTCTTTAAGAAAGACCAAAAATTCTCACATTCGGACCTCAAAACTAAATTTCTTTTGGATCTGTGAGGGTAAGACATCTTGGGTTTTAATTAAAAATTGGGCTAACCAGTACTGTAAGTGATATTGCACGCAGAGACAGACTCGAGTCAAGGAGTGTCGCCTGGGGAAAAACTGAGAACGCCCAGTGAGGAGTGTCGTCCAGTTTAACTGAGAACGCCCGAGTGAGGAGTGTCGTCCAGTAAAAAGACACCTCAGTGAGGAGTGTTGTCTAATAATAAATGTCCTGTGATTACAAAGTAAAGACATCTCGCGTAGAAAGAGCTGTCTAAAGCTGACTGGAAAACTGGTCGGTTTCGGATATGGTCTAAGAGGGACACCTGGTGGAGAATTGGTGTCACTATATAAAATTAAAATAAAAAATCAGAAGTGCATAAAGTAAATTGGGGACACGCACAAAGAGTAAAAACCAAAAATGCAAAAGTTGATCTCACGGGGCGATTTGCCCATAGCGATCCAGTCTCGAAACCCAGGTGAAAAGCAGTGTACTAATGTGTTTGCGTGATGATGTGAGCAGTCAGTGTATTCATTTGTGTGGCAAATGTTTATCTAGTTTGGGTTAGTAGACTGTTAGCGTGTTGGTTTAAAAATGGCTAGAGAGAGTACTTTGAATAAATTATATAGAAATAATATAATATAATAATCAACATACTTGGTGGGACAAAAACGCTAAGTATTGGATCTAGGAAAGATAATAATATAAAATCCTCGGTATATTAAAGGGGGTAAATAATTATTGAAGAAAATAGTCAGGGAAAGCTGACAGTGAAATCCAAACGCAGGGAGAGTGTGAAGTGGGTCGCACAACTGCGGACTGGATCAAAATGCCGCTTTGGGCGAAAAAAAGTGAACTGTCTGTGACTGAGCGGCTGCAACACACACACACACACTCGTTTTTCACTAAGGAGAAGTAGGGAAAACTTTATTGACAGAACCCTACATACACACATACACACACACACACACCCCTGTTAAGATAGAGCACTAGAGGTGCAGACAGGACGACAGCCAGGGAGCAACTAGCTCAAATTTCACGCATACACACACACCCTCTCACCGAGAGGAGGAGTCCAAGAAGTTTTGAGCATACACATAGCGGTTTCACATACCACAAACACACTTGCTTCATGCAATGAAGAAATGCTTTGCACTGATACACTGTTTGTTTGTTTTGCTATTAGGGACAATTGATAATGTGATATGTTTCCCTATTGACGGTAAATAGATGTCAAATTAGAAGTACTTAGGTTTGCTCTATAGGCATAAAAACTTGAATTTGTAATGGATTTAGTAATTCAGACACGGTTGAGTAGTATAACTTTGGGTTGCAAACTAAAGATAAAAATAAAATAAACAACATATTTTTGTTTAATACTTATTTTATTGGTTATATTGAAACCAATACAGGTTGATATGAGATTTCAGTCTGTAAACAATTAATTTAATATCATACTCTAGTGAGTTATTGGGTTACTATATCACAAATTGCTTAAAACTAAAGTATTAAGTTGAGGTTGAAAACATTCTATTTTGGTAATTTCCTTTTCTTTTAAAGAAATTATTCATTGAACTTTTTGTTGCTTTTATACAAGTTACAACTACTAAACAGATTATTTATATGTGCTGCGTTTTTGAGTCATGAGCTTGTCATGCCTCAAATAGAAGGGATATAGTAGCAAAAATAAATAAGGTGTTCACATAATTTTTTTTTATTTAAAAAACTACTTTAAAGACAATTTAGTTTTGTTTTGATTGACTTTCACTATTTGCAGGAACATAACCTTTAAAAGTAATCTAAAAGATTACAGTTACAAAACCAAAATTTTTAGCACAATTTGTATGGATTTTATAGAGTTACAACAGCATAAGGGAAATAAATGCTGTTTTATAATATTTTAATATTCACTAAAATAAGTAGAACTTTTTTCAAGTGATAATATTGATAAAAGAACAAATAATGCCTTTTTGGGAGTTCTGTTTTGTGCCACACAGCGCCTCATGTGTGTCGATCGGGTCCATCTCACTCCCCCTCCAGCTGCAGGACTGGTGAAAAAACTGTACCAGGAGATTGACCATCACAGCACCTCAGACCACAGCACAGCTAGACACGATAAAGGTTTGTGCTCTGGCTACAGTTCTCGGCCCAAAGGGAAAGGGATGGTGGACCTGTGCTAGGCGTCTGGTTGTGACTTCAGTATCTGGAGATGCACTGTGTCAAACCAAAGAGCCAGCAGCAAACCACACACCCTACCCAAAGCCTGATGAGCATTGTGTGATGAACTGATGACGCTGAAATAAGAAGGCTCCGGAGGGGTCAATCATATGACCCCGAGGTCTGCTTCACCAAAGGAAAAGACGCTGATATCTGGAGGTACGGACCAGCAGACGGACTGAGAGAAGGAGGGGGGGAGCGAGAGACCGTTCTGCTCTGACACATCTGACGCACTGTGAAGTTAAGTAGCACACAGACTCACATTCTGAAAATACACACACTATTAGGAGAAGATAATTAGAAGTACTTATTTTTACTGTTAAGATAAATGTTCAGTTGGTGTGTCAGTAAATATTTAAAGTACATTTCACTGTTCAAATTGGATTGATGAAAAGTTGATAAAAATGATCCATTCAAAGACTTCCTAAAAACCTTAAATTGTATTTTTCTAGTTTTTTTTGCAGTTGCTGCATCTTTCCTGAGACCTGTTGAAGTTGTGAGTTTTAGTGCTGAGAAGGTTTGAAACCATGATGATTAAAACCAGGTATCAACAACTTTAACACAGAGATTATGATTATATTATATATTTGACCTACTGCTTGCCTTTATCTGAGGAATATTTAAACGATAGTTTTCCTATTAATTAAGAGAGATGTTTTTTCCAAATGCCAAAAGCTGATGAAAATTGTGAGAATACAAAAGTAAAGTGCTAAAAATCAATCAAAAATACAGTTGAGTAGAAATTTTAAAAATAATGCTGAGAATTTTTTATATAATTTGTCCCCTGTCTCAGAACTCTAATCAATAGACTGATAGTAACGGCATTATCAAAAGAGGGTGCTCCCCCGGCTTATCAGATGTTAGCCATGACTGAATTTACTCACCCTGCCAACTATGAGAACCATTTTGACGAGGCTGACACTTCCTCCAACGAGGAGGAGGAAGGAGTATAGTCACGCTGGGTCTAAATTACTCACAATCACCACCCAGTGCCCCCTCTCCCTGAGTCCCCGTTTCCTATCTCCAACTGTTTTTCTATCTTCTTATCTGCTGTCAGAGATTCCCTTCTTTGTTTCACAGATATTGCGCGGGGCTGAAAATCAGCCCATAGTCAATATAGCCTTAAGCAAGACATAGGGTTGAAGTATGTTTTATACATTTTTAATTAATTACAATAATTACAAAAGATGTTTGTTTGAAGTTTGCATGATACACAATGTTTAGGGATTTCCACAAAAATAATTGTAACCATTTGTATAGTCATAGAAAGAGCAATGGATTATGCAGCTTACATTAGGAGCTAAAATCTACATATAAGACCCACGCACCACACCGCTCTGACATATCTACTATCACAGTTAACTTTTGATTGCTTATTATTGATTACTAAATTGCCAGTAAGTCATACGTAGGTCTCGAAAGAGGGATCCCATTATTTTGTTTTACCAATATTAGGATTATGTTCCACAGCGTGTTGCTGTGGAAAAAGAGGGTGTAGAAATATATTGGGTTTAGAATAAGAATGTCCTGTAGCCTGGGATGGCCTCGCTGTCTCCTCCTGTCTGGCATGTGCAAGATAAGACAGGTTCAAATTTAGTGGAGCAAGAGTGCTCCTCATTTGTTTAATAAACAATTGGAACAGAATGCACCTAATGAAATCTCTTAAAGGAACAGACAATCTCTAGCGCGCAACTGCTCCATCTTCTCGGAGACAGAAAGTCTGAGTGGTATCCAACCAATTGGCGGCCCACACGCAATGGCGGAAGGAGGAACCTGAAGTTGAATAAAAGAATAGGGAAAAGGAAGGTCCGGTGTCAGACCCGGAAAGACTTTGTTGGTGGTTAGGGAGAGAAAGTCTCGAAGGAGCGGCTGATCCATATGCATATGAAAGATCTGTTTGCAATATCATTTTACTAAAGATTGTTATAGTTTAACTGAACGAATCCTGAGTATTCATTTCTTGGTCTGCCTTTCAACGAACACAATAAGAAAGGGGAAACTTTGAGAAGTGACCGGTGGTTCTTAAAAGACTCTGGCTTTTTGAGCAAGAGTAGAATCGGTCGCTTTTTTTCCTACACACCCTAAGCGAGTTCTTGACTATTAAGCGATTTTTGTCTGCAGGGCTGTCCCGGGTTTTTTACGAAGGTTTGCCGAAGAAATAACCTCGCTTTGTGGTGACGATCACATTGAAAAAATAAAAGCTTCTGTCATCATGGGTAACGAACCATCGAAGCCCTTTGAAGCATCTGGACCCATTGCGGGTGAGATGTGTCAGAAATATGGACCGGATTGTTTGAGATGTCTTACTGGTCAAAAAGCTTTGGCTTTCCGAGAAACGGATCTTTGTGTACAAAGACACTGAGAATGTTAAAGCAAGATTTTAGAAGAAGTAGAAAGAAAATTAATGGGAAAATCAATGATTAAGACAGAGGATTTAAAGCTACTGGGTATAAGAAAAACAAAGAATGTTTTAAAATATAGATAAAACAGTGAGACTTGATTGCAAAAACACACATGCACCAATCAGTTCTAACCAAAGCCCATGTTCTAAGCTTTCTCTAAAAATCAGGAAGACAAGTTGGAGAAACGGAGGGACGAAGAGGACACGGACTCAACAATCGGACAGGACCAACAGCATCCGTCACACCTGCATTGGGTGGAAAGACCAACGAGTACGTGAGAAAACCATGTTTGAAGCGTTTGTCTGCATGTTACAACAGGCTGGTGGGCAACATATGGAGCGCGGACCCGAAAAAAAAGGCTGCTCCCACAAAGGACGTGGTCGAGCCAGAGAGAGGCCAAGGCGGGTACCGTGGGCAAAATGGTGAGCCCTACAACCGAGACCAGTGTTTGTACTGCAAGGACTTTGGACACTGGGTATGTAAATGCCCGAAGAAAAAGCAAAAAACACCTCCGACAAAGAACAACACTTGTCCCTCTGTTTGACTGAGTCCAAAAGCTGAGGAAGGTAGTGCTACCACACACACACACACTTCATGCAATGAACAAATGCTTTGCACTGATACACTGTTTTTGTTTTTGCTATTAGGGACAATTGATAGGTTAGAAAGTTCTGAAAAATAATCAATTCAGTTAAACCATTATAGTATGTTATCTTCTGAAACCTAGAAGAAAATGCCTACTACTGAGTGTAAAGTTAAAGGGGTTCCACTCACATAACTTGATTATTAGAGCTATAAGATTTGACACTGAAGATTATTTGGTCATTCTATTTGGTCAATTGGGGTTGCAGGTCAAACAGTAAGAGAACAATTCTCTGTTCCTCTCTCCTGTACATGGGAAAGACAATTCTTGGTGTATGATTATGTCCACTTATTTGGTTTAGGTAGTGATTTAATGTGCACTTTTAACAGTGGTTTAACCTCAACACCTGATAGATAGAGAATTTCTCGTAATGATGCAACTGACGTAACCACTTTTGTTAATCACAGTGTGGCTAAAATGACCTCACTGAGGCGGCGTCTGTAATCAGCCCTGCCTCTGACTGCATGAAACCTGACAACTAATTTCTACTGTACATCTCTCAAGGCTGCATCTGCTTTTATCCCTCAAGAAAAGTTTTTTTAGTGCAGTGGTGTTTTCCTGTAAAATGAACAGAATAGCAGCTTGTTCAGTTTAGTGTTAACGATAAGATTTTTACTTGAGCCTGTCACCTAGAATGTCTGTATACATTCCTGATGTCACTGTAAGACTTTTGCTGCCAAAGCTATTGAAGCGTTCGTGAATATGAAACTGTCTCTGCAGTCTCCCCCGATGCTGGGACTGCCAGATCCCTAAAAACTGTTCATACAGACATACACGTACATGACATGCTTTTTGCACGCTACAAGCACTCCCCACACGATAGACAGATCAAATTAGACGCAAAAACAGCACGACAAACAGAAATGTTGTTTGTCTGGTGTGTATACAAATTTCCTAGCATGGTGTTAATTATATAAGGGAAGAAAATTGGATTTTTAGTTGATTCAGGAGCAATAATTTGGGTTTAGTGAAGTTTTGTTCTTCAAATCAGAAGCTCTCTGGTAAACTAGTTTTTTCTTTAGAGAAATGGTTAGAAGAATGGTTATCCCAGGAAAGTTCACCATTCTTATGATTTGAGTATATTCAGATCCTTAGGATCCTGAACTATAAAAGAAAGGGAAAAGTTCATTGTTTTTTTTCCTTCCTTCCATTTGAGTGTCCTGAAAATTTATTAAGCAGAGATTTGAAAATGTCTATTTTGAAATTGAAGCCATTCTTTTCACCTACACGGGTCTGCCCACTGGCTTTAAAGTTGTGCGACTTGATAAAAATCACTCTTTGGCTGACATATTTTTGTTGCAGCCTAAAAGTATGTATTTGTTTACAAATGGTAATGTAACACGTACCATGTCAGACTGTTAATCTCCTGACTACGGTAAAACAAACTGGGACACCTGTAGCTAAGTTTAAGGAATCACAAATATTACATGCATTCCTTTTGTCACCTTTTTGCCTTGTTGAAAGATTACGTTGAAAAGTTTTCTTTTGAACAAATCAAAGGACGAGCATGAGTTTTCTTAGGTCTACTGGCATATACACATGTCCAGTGGCGGTTACCTTGACTGATAAACTACATAAGTTTTTCAGAAATTCTAACTCAAAAGCTCACATTTCGTGTTTCTTTGTCTTCAACAGAAGAGGAGACAGACCTAGGACACCTTGTGACTATTTGTAAAAATTGACTGACTGGACTGACACTACTGATAATGTGTTTATTTGTCTCCATCGACAGGAGACTATAGAATACCCATACAACAGCGTATGCCTTGTATTCACAGTGTTCAGATATTCAGAGAACCTGTGACTACAAACAGATGCATATTCACACGGTAAAAACGACATTTTTATCTACTGATGTTTCACCACTTTTTGTCTCAGGTACAGCGTTATCTCTGGGCAAAACACAACAAATGTGACGTGGATTGATTGACAAATTGTTAACATGTTGTATTAAGCTGCGTCGGACTACAGGCCCCAGAAAACATCAGTACACGCTAAAACAGGAAGTAGCCTAATCGACAGAAATCCGGCCCCGTTTCGTTAACTCTTTATTGACGGGGTGGTTATAGTTCCATGTTTAGATTCTCCAGCACGATACACTTATTTTCTCAAGTAACATAAATAAGAAGAATCATTTTATTACGAATGTTAAAGTTTTGTTTCATTCAGGACCTTCAAGCAGTAAATGCAGTGGGTCTATGCTCGAGCACCTAGTGTCTCCCAAAGCTAAACATAACATTCTGCAGGGAATGTTAAAGGTTTTGATTCTCTGTTGTTTTGTCTAACGTTTTTCTTTCCTCAGCGTTCCAGTAGAAAAGACAGTAAATATCGTTTTATAGTTCTGGGTGATGGTAAGCTGTACACCTTGACACACCTTTGTGAGGAATACATTGAGTTGTTAACTAATGATGCCATAAATTACTAAAAGAATAACAGTGTGTTTGTATGTACCCTGGAGAAATCCTTCTTTCTTTGACAGAGGACAGCCAGAGGAGGAGACACACACACACACACACACCACACAAAGATAAGACACAAGCTAAAACCAAACATGAGTAGTACAGTAGTACAAGTGAAATTTTGGTTTAAAGAAATGATTTTGATATACATTTTTGTTGAATGTTATATGATATGATGCTTCCCATAACAGGTAACGATTTGGATAAATAGAAGGCTAAAAACTTTAATTTGTCTTGGAACTAGCAGACGGTAATTAGTGTTACTTTGGTTTGTAAACTGTAGATAAAAAAGGACATAAACAATGTATTTTGGGTAATTCGTCTTAGTTTAATGGTGATATTGAATAAATGAAGGTTTAAATGAGATTTAATCCTAAAAGCAGTATGTTTCATATCGTACTCTAATGAGTTTTTGATTTGCTATATCACAAATTGTCTAAACTAAATTAGTTGACGTTGAAACACTTTACTGTGGTGAATTTCATCTAAAGAAATTATTTATTGAACTTTGGTTACTGATAAACAGGATTTGCTGTAAAACCTAGAACAATGTTAAGGATTAGAATATTAAACAGATTATTTATATTGCTTTTGAGTCATGAGCTTTGTCATGTCTCAAATAGGAGGGATATAGTAGCAATGATAAATAAGGGGTTTAATAAAGAGAAATAGATAGTGTTAAATAATTTTAGTGTTAAATAATTTTTCTAAAGACGTTTGAAACATTTGTTGTGACATCACTGTAGCTCCAGTTTAAAAGATCTTGAATAACCAAAGTGCTAGAATAGTTAACAACAGTACATTTAAAGAAAAAATCTGCTTAGCTGAGAACAAAATTGACAAAATTGATAGTTCAACTGTAAACAAAAGGATCATCTACCCCTGATTGACACGGTAGTGTAAGGGGATGCAATAGTAATTGTTTTTGTTTTGTTGGTTCTGATTTGCTCTAAAGAATTTTTTTTTGACATAGGTAGGGAGAGGCCCATAATAAAAAACACCTATTTCTTCCACGGCAGTATAAGGGAAATGATAGGTTAGGTTATTGCGTGAGAATTTTCTTCTGCTCTTTTGGCCGTAAGAATCCAGGTGTCAAGCCTGGGAATTCCGTGGTGATAACAACTTCAGGAGGAAGGATTGGCAAATAGACGGTGACAGAGACCATCGCGATCCTTCCAGAGACACAGGGCAGTGAAGGTTCCAGGGAGAGTCACCTGGATACACGCATCACTACAAAAGGTTCCAGATGAGGAGAAGAGGACAGGTTTTTCTACAACCTGCAACAAGTGACGAGCAGATCCTCTGCTGAGTCACCCACGTGCCATTTCTGAAGCGACAGAGGAAACTGGAGTTTTTCTCACTGTTTGCAACACGTTGAGAGAGGAGGAAAACAAGAAGTTTTTCCAAGGAGGAAAAACCATAAGCTACATATTGGTATTGTAGCCTGCTGTTTAAAATCTTTTCAGAAGACTGCAGTGATACTGATCTCTTCTCTGACAACCACAGCATTTCAGAGCACATTCTCTGACAGTGACAGCAGAATACACTTCACAATTGTAGAGGACACACCACCTCTCTCTCTCTCTCTGAACACACACACACACTCACTGCACATTCTTTTGAGGAGCATCTGACATTCCTCTGAGACAAACACACGCACTCTCAGCAGAGTGCCTTGAAACACACACACATGAAGCAGATGGACAGAAAGGACTGAAACAGGGACCCTTCAAGAAGAACAAGGGGGGTTTTGCCAAATTTGTAGTGTTTATTCTTCGTTACTGCATTTAGATTTTCTATTGCATTTATGGTTTTTGCATTTTATTTTTGATGAGAGAAAAGTATGAGAAATCACGTGTAACCATTTCTCCCAATATTTGCATACAAAAACACTCTAGGAACAATAGTGAAGAACATGGAGGAAAAGACGAGTGATACGTTCACTACTTTCCATGTAAAGGAGAAAATGGTGGTTGGAATACAATAAGTACTGCTACCGAGCTAATATTAAGGTAATGATTAACTTACGTCCACTCTTATGTTCCAATAACAGGCATTAGGATGGTTGGTATACAAATGCTACTAAATTGGGGCTAATTAGGGGTTTTGTACCTTATGTGGTTCCTCATGACCACACAAACTCAACTGATAGATTGATGAAAGAAAGTAAATTATTCCTAAACAGCAATATTGTTAATATTGAACAAAGTTAAGTAAAAAGACCTAGGCCATTTTTGTTGTGTGCTTTAGAACTTAGGAAAAGTTCCTTCCATCTGTTTTAGATAAAGCAAGCATTTCAATGTTTGCTGATGATTCCACTATATATTTAGCAGGAACTGATATTGGTGATTTAAATATAAAACTACAGAGAGAGCTACAGTCAGTGGTGGACTGGATAAGGAGTAACAAATTGATTCTCAATGTATCTAAAACTACCTGTTTAGCGGTTGGAACTCATTTTTCTTTATGTTCCAAACCGAAACTTGAACTCAGCATAGAGCAAAATTCTGTGGAGGAAAGAGAAGAGGTTAAACTTTTGGGAGTGATGATTGATAATAGATTGTGTTGGGATAGACATGTTCAGAAACTGGTAACTAAAATGGGCAACACTTTGACTGTTATTAAAAGGTGTGCAAAACCCTTTATACCACAGACCGTTAAACAAGTACTTCATGCTTTGTTTTTTTCACACCTTGATTACTGCTCTGTTTGGTCCAGCGCTTCAACAATTAATATAAAAAACTACAAGTGATTCAGAATAAAGTGGCACGTGTGGCTCTCTCATGTGGGTTTAGATCAAATGTTGATATGCAGTAGGAGGTAGTTTTATTTTACCTAAAGTGAAAACCAAATCAATTTCAGTCAACGTTTCAGTTAGATACAGAGCAATGTGTGAATGGAATGCTCTCCCAAATATTATCAAACAACAAAACAAAAAAAATCACTTAAGAAATATTACCTTCAAAGAGATTTCAATATTTAATATCAATTTAAAGATATTCTGTTATAGGGCTTTTTGTTATATCTAATTTTTTTAAATAGATCTATTCGGAGTAGTGTAAGTTTTATTTATTTATTTATTGATATTTATTTATTTATTTTTTAAATTGCGTTAACTGTAAATATGATTTGTATTTTCAAATGTTGTGTAATGTAAAGTAATGTCTTTGTGCGTATGGTGTGTAATGTGATAGCATTTAGCTTATGCTGAAGCTAATGGGGATCCAAATAAAACAAACAAACAAACAATGACTGTTTTTAAATACTGCCATTCAACATGTGCAATATTAATATTTATGCTACTGTCCAACTCTTTTTTGTTTTCTTTTTTTTTGGGCATTTCTGCCTTTATTGGATAGGAAAGCAAATATGTGAAAGGGGAGAGAGAGGGGGGAAGACATGCAGGAAAACCATCACAGGTTGGTATTTATGAGTCAGTGGAACAATTTGGTTCATATGTGCACTCTGTATGTACAGTTGAATGACAATAAAAGCTATATCTATTTATCTGTTAAAAAATGTGTATATCCTTGTGTGTCTCACAGGTAGCTAGCTTGGTTGGCAGAAAGCTGAACAAAACATTTTTAGGCGACCAAATGTTCCAATTAACTTTGATGAAACACATTAAGAGGGTAGAAGATGAAAACACGGACAACACACAAAAACAAGTTCTCGGCTATATTAATGTACACAGTGCCATGGTCAGGCCAGCTGACAGTCTTGCCTGGGCCTGGGACGAGATAATCTTAGATGGGCCCCCCCGCGCCCAGATCTCTCCTTTTCCCTTGCTCTTCCTCTGCTTTTCCTCTCCTGTTCCTCTCCTCTGATCTTCCTCTCCTCTCCTCTTCCTCTCCTGTTCCTGTTCCTCTCCTCTCCTCTGCTCTTCCTTTCCTCTCCTCTCCTCTGCTCTGCTCTTCCTCTCCTCTCCTCTCCTCTCTCACATCTCTCGCTGAAATTAAGTGTGTGATCAGTCTCTGATCCATCCTGCTCAGACCCCCCCGATGGGGCAGAGGGCCCCTCCCGCATCACTGTGACTCTCTCTCTCTCTCTCTCTCTCTCTCTCTCTCTTCTCTCTCACCGGTAGCCTGACTCTGTCCCTCTGTTGCGGGGCAGCGGGCCCCTCCCGCATCACTCTCTCCGTCACCTGACTGCAGCTGGATCTCTCTCCTCTCTGTCTCATCCTCTCTGACGGAGCTACCAAACTCAACTGTTTCTGTCAAAGATAACGTGTCGTGTTGTGTCAGGCTTTTATACAAGCTAATGGACGTTAACATTAGAGCTGGCCTGTTAGGTTACGTTACAAGGCTCGTAAACGTTGGCTGCGCTGTTTCTTACCTTGCTCTACGTTGACTTTACTAGTTCCAGCTTCACCGTCAACACCTTTTTTAAATATGTGTTTAGAAAATCTCTAAGGCCTCTATTTTCTTCTTCTCTTTTCTTTCCTTTTCTGAGCACCGGACATTTTGAGCGTACTGAACTTCAAATCAAATGACAACATCAAATTTTGATCAGTGGCCAAACCATTTTTGTGTTGGGGGGCGGGGGGTTCTTGACCACTATTTCAAGGACAATTAGGAAGAAAACAAATAAAAAGCTTTTAAATAACTCAAATATTACATATTTTTTCCACAAATAGGCCTATTTTAAATAAAAAAAAAATAAAATTTTATTTATAGTATCAAATCATAACAAGTTATCTCAGGACACTTTACTGATAGAGCAGGTCTAGACCACACTCTATAATTTAAGAAGATCCAACAATTCCAGTGATTCCCCCAAGAGCAAGCATTTAGTGTGACAGTGGCGAGGAAAACTCCCTTTAAGGGAGGAACCTCGGACAGACCCAGGCTCTTGGTAGGCGGTGCCTGGCGGTGCCGGTTGGGGGTGTGATGAACAGTGGCAATAATAGTCACAATGAAGATAATTGAACAGTGACTAGAAATAGTAGTTGTAGTAGTTAATGACATTGCAGGGCACTGCAGGGCGTTACAGGATGTAGCAGGGAGTGCAGCAGGACCACGGCGACAGCTGCAACCATGATTTTGGGGCCATCCTAATCCAAGGAAACATGCTGGCCGAAAAAAAACAAACATAAGGACTCTGGGGAATAAGCTCCCCAGAGCTAGGTTAGTAACAAGCATTTCTGGGACATGGATGCACACAAATGGAAAGAGAGAGGAGAGAGAAGCGCAGAGTGTCAAAGGAAGTCCCCTGGCAGTCTAAAACTATAACAGCATAGCTAAGAGCTGCAGAGAAGCATGACTGTGGTTACACACCCTCCCCTGCCGGTCTAGGCGAACTCTGCAATTCCTTACTCCCTAACTATAAGCTTTATCAAAGAGGAGAGTTTTAAGTTTACTCTTAAATGTGGTGATGGTGCCTGCCCCACGAACCCAGACCGGGAGCTGGTTCCACAGGAGAGGAGCCTGATAGCTAAATGATTCCATAATTTAATGAGGGCCCAGTTCTGCCCCCCCCCCACCCTGGGCCCGGGACAACAGACCCGTTTGTACCCCCCTATTGGCGGGCGTGGCCATGGTTAGCATTGCTAAGCCTCTGTTCTGATTGACAGGACACCCTAAATCATCCCCTGCTTTATCATCTGTTTTAAAATAAATGGGACAATAATTTACTAAATGAACATAAGGCTGTAATGAAGAAGACTTGAAACTAGCCTTGAGACCATAAACTCATTATAAAAAACGGTTTATTAAGGTAATAAATCAAGTGAGAAGTAGGGTTCTTTTCCCATAGACTTCTTTTTGGTACCAATAGAGTCGCCTCCTGCTGGAAATGAGATAAAATGTAGGTTTAAGGCACTTCAGCATTGGCTTTACTTTTCAAACCCAGAAGCTTTGTCCATTATTTTTTACAGTCTATATGTAACAGAACCAGGAAATATGTTGTTTAGTAAAATAAAAGCAGAACTATATATTTTTTAAACATGCAGGTCAAAGACTAAGACGGCTATTCTCACGCAACATTTAAATTAGCCTGAGAGATGAGGAAAAAGAATATGACTTTATTGGGATAGCAGGACTAAGAGTCTACAGCCATGCTAATAGCTATGTGAGGCTGTACTTTAGCACAACAGTGCTTTGAGCTAAAAGCAAAGGTTGGCATTGTAATATATTCACAATGGCAACACTAACATATTAATGTTTTGCAGGTATACTCGTATATATCATGTTCACAAACCTAGTTTAGCCTGTTAGCATACTAACATTTGCTAATTACCATTAAAGATGGTAATTAGCAGATGAGGCTGATGGGGATGTAATTAGGGCCCGAGTTCTGACAGCGGCGAATGCCCTATTGAAACCTATTGAATTCTGTCTTTCCTTTCCTTTCCTCCGGCAAATGAATTGCCTTTTTGAGGGGCTTAACATACTCAAAAACTCACCAAAGTTGGCGCTGGCATCAATTCTGGTGACAATTTACGTATTTTAAGGGTTTCGGGAATAGGCGCACAAAAATGAATCGCTAGCGCCCCCTACAAAATTAAAAAGATTGAGCCCCTACGTTTAACGTAGACTCACGAAACTTGGTAAACATATGTAGCATGCCAAGACGTACAAAAAACATCATTGGAGCCATACCCTAAACCTAACAGGAAGTCCACCATTTTTTATTAAAAGTTCGAAATTAGTGCGATTTTGGCCATTTCCACATGTCGTACTTTAACAAACTCCTCCTAGAGATTTCATCCGATCAACTTCAAATTTGCTCTGTGCCATCTTAAGACATTAAAGATGAAAATGTATTTTCACCATCGAAACAGGAAGTGGGTGTAACTTGAGTGTACATTGTCCAATTGGCTCAAAACTTTTCAGGATTCATGAGTGTCCAACCCTGAGGACATATAAAGGCCGAAATGTACTCAAAGTCATAGCATTCCCTAATAGCAACAGGAAGTAGGTCTAAAAGTCAAGGTGCTATACTTTAAACAAACTCCTCTTAGAGATTTCATCAGATCGACTTCAAATTCGGTCTGTGCCATCTTAAGACCTCAGAGATGAAAAGTTATTAAAAGAAAAACTTTTCATCAAACGGTGTGGGTGTGGCGTGGCGGCCATTTTAAGCATTTATCAATGAACCAAGAAGTTGTTGTAACTTTAGTGTACATTATCATATCTGCCCGAAGTTTCTCATGTTTGACAAGGGTCCAGGCCTGAGGACATCTACAGGCCAAAAATTTACTTTTGGTCAAAGCGCCCCCCACTGGCAACAGGAAATCCGCCTTATATGACAAATATCATCCGATTTACATGAAACTTATAATGTGTGGTCTACATGTGATACTGAACTGCACCCTAACCACACCCACATAGTTAGGCCACGCCCCCTCATATGGCTTTTGAACCGTTTAAGGTAGAGTCTTGTGTGAGGTATCATTGAACTCAGCAGAGACTTCCTTCTTCAATGGTCATGGTTTGGCCCGCCACCTATGCTCAAGCCACACCCCTTTCATAACTGGTGACCCATTTAAGGTAGAGTCTTGTGTGAGGTATCATTGAACTCAACAGAGAGTTCCTTCTTCATTGGTGATGGTTTGGCCCGCCCCCCCCTATTAGCCATGCCCCCTATCATAATTGGTGACCCGTTTAAGGTAGAGTCTTATGTGAGGTATCAATGAACTCAGCTGAGACTTCCTTTTTTATTGGTAAAGTTTTGCCCTGACCCCTATGCTTTGGCCAAGCCCCCTTTCACAGCTAATTAAATGTATGACATAGAGTCTTGTGTGAGGTATCATTGAACTCAGCATGGAGTTCCCTTTTCATTGGTGACGATTTGTTGTGTCTGCAAATGCATGGTCACAAGGAGCGGCGTCTGCCAGTAACCCTGACATGTGCAGAGGAGCGAGGGCCCGTCCAATGCTACTTGCAGCTTTAATTGTAAATTAGTTTCTTTATTCTGCTATTGCATGCCCAATTTATTTTAAAATGTTGTACATACAATAAGCAAATATTACCTGAAATTATGTGGATACAGTATATTGTGTTATACTGTATCTCTTTCTTTTGGCTTTGTACATATTGAAGCTATAGTGCGTAGTTTCTGTCTCCCCCATGAGGAATTCTAAGTAATGACAACACCACTGTTGCATCAAAATGAGACAAGCCTTCCATTATTGTGCACCACCTCCATCCCTCCTCCACCCAGTTGCTTGGCGCCTCATTACTAAAAGTTATGCACTAAAGCTTTAAAAAAAGATTTAGAAGATTTTTTAAAATTTATTATAAAGCGCCTTGTAGTCACACGTGGGATGGGCCAAATGATTGACGTGAACTATAAGGTGGATATTATGATGGAGGATTTAAATGCCAAATTAACAATATTTTTTTAATTTAATGGTCAAATATTTGTAATTAGTGATGCATTTCTAGAAAGGGTATACTGATTTCATTAAATACAGTCACACCAGAGTTTAGAAAGTTATATAATTTATTGAAGTCAAAATGTACAATTAGCACATGTCCATGATACGCCTCATGCTCATCCACCTCATGCCACTCATGCCCATGTCCCTGAAGCTCCTGTACTCTCCAGGCCTCATGTACATCATCCTGCCTCTGTAGTGGGGCTGCTCGTACATCAGCCAGTGGCCGTCCATCACGTGGCAAGACTGGCAGTCGTTCATACGGTAACGGTCCATGATGTTGTCACAGTCGTCCATCAGCTCGTAACTCTGACCACCGAAGTTCTCCCTCTCATAGATCTTCATCCTGAACTGGCCTCTGTGCTGTTTTTTGGCGATAACAAAAACAAATGTATTTCTTAGTAATACGTTTTATGGGAGTTGTCACCCATAGTAGAATCATAGTATGATGCATGCTTTTCCAGAATTAAAAAGTTATCACTCAAACGTCACCTTTCGACAGTTTTATACCTACCATGGGGATCATACGGCAAGACCTGATACCACCGCTCATTCCCATCATGCTCATGTAGTCAGCGTACTCGCCCCTCCTTATGAAGTACTGGTTTCCCATGTAGTTGGGACGGTCGTAGACCATGAAGCAGCCACTCTCCACCCTGCAGGAGTGGCACCTGCTCAGGTAGGAGGTCATGTCAGAGCAGTCGCTCATGCACTCATAGGAACGACCCTGGAAGTTCCTGTCCTCGTAGAAGATGACCTGAAAAAGTATTGAAGGGTTTTAACAAAGTCATAATTACGTATATCCCCTAAATATTCGTAGGAAAATTAACAATTATTTCATTTTTATTTTTGAATACTATTATTTTTTCCTACCTTGCCCATGTTGATTGCGGTGATTCCTCAGATCTCTCAGAGAACTGTTATTGAACTGATATGCTGCCTGTCTGAACAAGTTACATTTATACCTGGCCAGAGACAAAGACTATGTGCCCCTCTATTGTTCAAAGTCCTGACACAGCAACCTACTATAGAAGCCTATAGTTTTGAGTTGCTTACCAATATACCAACAGGATCACAACCTCTAAACAGAATTTTCCTTTAACAAGAATAGAGCACAATTCTTTCAAAAAAATGGCTTCGGAGTTTGCTTATGCATACAGTATAAAATTGTTGCTGGAAGCGGCACAGTACAACTACAGTTAATTCAATTATAGCTTGATCTCACTTTTTGATTCCCCTAAAACAATAGGAGCCAACAAGCTTACATTTTACAAAAGCCAAACATTCAGGGGAAAAAGTTTTTTTTAAACCAAATCAAAACAGCCATCATTTGATTTAACTGAATTGAATTTGTTGGTAAGTGCATCATTTTATTGTCATCTGAAAGAGGTATGTTAATATATAATTAGATATCATAGGATATGACATTGAATAAAGAAATAGAAAAAATATTCTCAATGTTTTTATTTATTTATTTATTGTGAATCTAGAGCATACTATGACATTGTTTCCTAAAATTACAGTTACAGTAAAGTTGATGAAAATGACATTTCTGAGGCACCCAGTGTGACCCTTTTGAAGTGAACATGAAAGCCAGTTTAGGCAGACAGATTCAAATGTGCTGCTACACTTTCTGGACATACTCATTGTTCTGCATGCACATCCAATGAACCCTTTGCATTAGGGTGGTCTGTTTAAAGCTGAAATCCTGGAAATCATAAACTATTTATGAACTATGCTACTCCGGGCAGCATGTAAACAAACATGTAGGGGGGTCATATGTTTGTGTGGCTGTTTTTATTTATTTATTTTATTTGTATAGGGACAAGCATATAGCATATAAGAAAGCCACATATCACATCATTCATAGCTTAAGCTATGTTTGTTTGTTTTCATCTCCGTTTCGAACCTGCCTCCAGACAGGAGTTGTACTAGTCTATATCCACGATGTTCCACTTCTGGGATTGCTCTGATGCCGCTGGAAATTCCGCCTGATCTCACGCTTTTTGGCCGGATGTCCGTTACCTTCCGCTTTCTTTCTTCTTTCTTTCTTTCTTTCTTTCTTTCTTTCTTTCTTTCTTTCTTTCTTTGTGTTCGAATTTTAAACTGGTGGATTTATGAGGACTATTATTAACTGCTGCTCAGATCTCTGCAGGGTAAATCCAGACAGCTAGCTAGACTATCTGTCCAATCTGAGTTTTCTGTTGCACGACTTAAACAACTTTTGAACGTACACGTTCCACCAAACAAGTTCCTTCCTGAGACTATTTTGCAGCAGCACTGTGTCTCCATCTGGCACCTAGTGTCGCCCATGACGATTGTGATTGGTTTTAAGAAATGTCATTAACCAGAGCACGTTTTTTTCCCATCCCAGAATGCTTAGTGAACTAGCCAGGCCCTCCTCCGCAGCGCTGTGAAAGAAGGGCTGGCAGTGCAAGACTAGTCGTACAAACCAATCAGCTTGGTTGACGTTGACGTCTGCACAATGCATTGTTGAAAGTCAAAATGTCTGCTGTGAAAAAGGTCCATAGGTCCTGAGCATGTGTGCGTATTTCAGGCATGTGTAGTGATTTCTAACAAAACAGAGTGTAATTGTATTTCCCCACTGGGGATCAATAAAAAGTATAAATTATAAATTAATTAAATTAGAACAAGTCCTCCAAACCATATGATGAAATAGGTTGTTTATTCCTACACTCTAATACGACCCACAGCAGTCACAGTTTGGTTACCTTTAGGCACAAAAACTACTTTGTTGAGTTTAAAAAAAGATTGCGGCTTGGGTTACAATCATTTGTTACGTTACTTCACCTTTCAGGAGAGGACAGACTCTGTTAGAACTAAACTATCATTACTAATACAACCACATGACTAATGACGCTTTCTTTACCCCTCCACACAATGCCCAAAATACGTTCATCAGCACAGAATTTATTACAGGACTGCAACTTCTGTAGTGTTTAGTTTAACACATAATGGACCTCTGACTCACACTAGCGTTATTCTTTTCTGCTTGTGATTTATTTGAATGAGCTTTTGCAAAGCTAAACATAACCATTACTCAAGTTATTGCTGTTCATGTCAGTGAGTGAAACTACATACAATCATCTCAGAAAATGGCTCTGAATACCCAGTTTTCAACACTGTTTTCAGTTAATCTGGTTGATTAGACCTCTTCCCAGGACTGTGTATAGACTGATTGATTGACATCTTCCTGAGTCCCCTGTTAGCTTTGTTGAACCTGTTAGGGCAGGACAAATAATCCCTTTATCATTCTTATTGGCAGATGAAGATTTGTGACCTAATACATTCTCGTCGAAGCTCTGACCCACCTACAACCTGAGCAGAGGTCTAATCAGCCATAATAACTGTGTGGGTGTTCAGAGGCTGAGGAGCACATCTTAGCAGCTAACTACTTACAGAAAACATCATTTAATCAATCTCACCTCAACCCCAGCATCTATTGTAGCAAATATGGGGCATTAAAGGGATGATTCGGAGTAATTTCACCCTAGGGTCCTTTGCACCATGACCTCAAGCCAAACAACCCCCCCCCCCCCCGAAGCTTTTTTCCTTTGGTCTAACATTGGGCGAGTTAGCGCTCAGCCGAATGGCTTAGTGCAGGCGCTAATGGAACCAAATAGTATCTCGTAAATTAAACCCCTAACAATGCCCAGAATGGTACCAAACTTCTACAGTAGTACAAAAACGAAATTTAGCCACTCATCGTCACGTTCGATGCTAACCTCAAACGCTGCCATTTCATTGATCTCCTCTTCTTCTGTTCTCTCGCTTCTTGCTCCTTCTTCACTACTTTACCGGTAGCGTCTTCTGGCAATAGATGTCTTGCTCTGCGTGGGATCTTGCGGGATTACGTCACCTTTTGTGTGCATGTGAAAGAAAATGCATGCACATGTTTTAATGTCGGAATTTGTTTATAAAACAACAACAAATTCATGTTTGTGAATGTGTGAAACAGTTTTTTGCAGAGAGATCAACAGTGGCTCTGGAGAACAGCAACCAAAAATAAATTGTGGGGGAAGAGGAACTAAAAGAAACTTGAAAAAAGGCTTAAAAAGTTAGACTTTTATTCAAGGAAAATACAACCATAGAAATTGTTACAACTTTGTGATTAGAGTGGCTGTTCTCTCTCTTTATTTGTTTCCATTACTGCCCCTGATAGTGGCTTTTAAGTGTCTCAAATATACTGTTTAATATACTGGCTAAGCAGCCCTCTGCGATGGAGGACAAGATGATCTGCATCCCCGGGAACTTCTGGCGGAGATACTCCCGGTCCTGCTTCAATGTCACGATGAGCTCCACACCCTTGATCTTCCCCATGTCGTTGATCTTGATCTTGATCTTGATCTTAATCTTGAACCTGTGGACTCTGGCATCCAAGCCAAAGTGTCCTTGGCTCTCCCCTCCCCACCTCGGACCAAGCTGTCTCCTATTATCCATATGTTTTTATTAAATATATATTTTTTTTATATTTAAACGGACATAACTCGACAGAATATATAACTGTTTTCAAATGGTGAGTGTGACTGCCCACAGTAATCTGACATTACATTATGAACTTTGTCAATCACCCAGCTTCTGAAAAATCTATTCAAACTTCTTGTTAAATTATATAAAGCAAAACTGATCTCTACCATTTTCTCAGAAGGGAAATTTTAAGATTCAATGAGCACAAATGTGAAGCAGTTATAGCATATGTAAATATAGACAGTAGAAAAGGATGTGATCCTATTAACTTGATAAAGAAACGTAAACTTTGTAATCAAACCACAAATCATAATTGTAATGATTTACCTGCCTACCTACCTAGAACTGATTAAGCACTTGCCTCTACATTTTCTGGAAGAAGATGTACACTATAGGGTCATTTGTTTGCAGCTGAAACAATCATCTAAATTTGAATTATGTTGTAAAACCAAATACATTTGAATTTAATACCATCACACTGCAAATGTGCAGCATTTAACATAAACAAATAACAAGACTCTTGAAACAAATTGTACAAATAATAATCTTTTATTTTTATTATTATGCAGTTCTTACATGCATGAAAGTTGAACCACATATAGGGATGTGTCTCATGATCATTTACACCCACTGATGCCCATCTCATCTAGCCCGACATTGTCATACTCAGATTCTAGTCAGAATATGGGTCTGATACTGCTCCATTGGGATGTGATTATGGGGCGTGTTTCAACCAAACCAGGAAAGAAAATGCCTCTGCACTCAATTGGATATACCTACAACCAATCAGAGCAACGGAGTATGTGACGTACGCACCCCATCTTCTTAGCGACCATCGGGGCCAGCTGATAAATTAAACTTTTGCCGAATCCCGTAGGAAGGACGGCAAAAACATCTTTCCGATTGACAAATGCCTTGATCACAGTTCTCTGTTCCTCTTTTAAAATTAATGTGCTGTCGATATCTTCTATAACAGACGCGATGGCGAAATCTACACATCGCAATTCTCCAGCGGCAGCCACCTGTGTTGTAAACAAATTAAACCCAAGCGCTCTTTGGTGACATGGTTGATTACGTTACTGTTAATCATCTGTCCATCATCGTATAAAGCCCGCCCTGACAATTTGATTGGTCTGAACAGCTCTGGTTCGAGCATAGTTGCTCCACAATGGATCAAGTCCAGACTGAACTTCCCGAACTCAAATGTTGTGGCCGGGGCTAAGTTCGGCTGGCATCCAGGCTACATCTCATCCTCATTGACATCCCCTCCTGTAATGCCCAGGCCTCAAAACAACCAGTGAAACAAAAAGTCAAAATAGCAGAGTGGAAAGATTTTATTTAGTGGAATTTTGTAAATAATTTAGTTGCAGGAATCTGTGATACGCCTCATGCTCATGAACCTCATGCCGCTCATGCCCATGTCCCTGAAGCTCCTGTACTCTCCAGGCCTCAGGTACATCTGCTTGCCTCTGTAGTGGGGCTGCTCGTACATCAGCCACTGGCCGTCCATCACATTGCAGGACATGCAGTCGGACATACGGTAACGGTCCTGGATGTTATCGCAGTCGTCGCTCAGCTCATGCATCTGACCACCGAAGTTCTCCCTCTCGTAGATCCTCATCTTGTAGGATCCTCTATGCTGTAGAGAAAACATTTGAGGAAAGAAAAAGATCAGAAAAACATTCAAAGATATCCGAAGGAAATATTATCTAGAGAATGAATATCCTACTATACCATGGGGATCGTACGGCAAGATCTGATGCAGTCTGACATTCCCATCATGCTCATGTAGTCAGCGTACTCGCCCCTCCTCATGAAGTACTGGTTTCCCATGTAGTTGGGGCGGTCGTAGACCATGAAGCAGCCGCTCTCCACCCTGCAGGAGTGGCACCTGCTCAGGTAGGAGGTCAGCTCAGGGCAGTCGCTGCTGGTCTCATAGTGGCGACCCTGGAAGTTCCTGTCCTCGTAGAAGATGATCTGAAAGCATATTTCCAGTGAGATCCGAAAAGCTATTTAATCACTGTCCAATGACAATTAATTAAGAGCTTTTTAAATTTAAGAATGAAATAGATTGTTTTTAATGGATGGATCCTTCCCAGTACCTACCTTGCCCATGGTCATGATTTTATTTGGTTGGTTGTCAGGACTGAGCTGTGGCTGCTGTGTATTCCTGTCGGTGGTAACCGTTACTTTTATACTTGCTCAATGTGAAAAAAGTATGTAGGGCTTCTATTGTGCAAATCCCTGACCCAGCAACATGCAATAGAAGCCTACTGAGCAGTCAGGGCGCTAAAGGGTTATTATCCAGCACTATACCACCCTGGTGGAAATGCATGTACTGTACACATGCAGTATTGTCTAACATAAAGAGAAGCTTCCAACTGTAATATAATCCCTATCATTCACAGTGTACTAGATATTTCACTTACTAAATGATTAGAAATGTTTTCTTACAAATATAATTCAATATTAATTTATATAAAAATATCAAAAGAAGGGTTAATTTGCAAAATCAATTTTTATTCTTATTCTAAGTGTGTGTGTGTGTGTGTGTGTGTGTGTGTGTGTGCGCGCGCAATTCAGGAAATAAACTTTAATTTGGTTGGTTGTTTTGATAAAAGATATATATATATATATATTATCTTTTTTATTGTGCACTGAAGGGAAAATCATTCAAACTGGTGTTAGTTTTTTCATTTTAATAATGGGCTTTTATTTGTTTTTGCAAAAAAACTTCAGCAAATTAAATGTTATATAATTATCTGACTAATGATGATATAACTCCAACAGTGGCTATATTGATTTATGTATGATGTGTTATACATTTAGAGTTTAATCTTGTGCTTTGTTGCCTCTTAAACAGTACTGTAGGGATACTGACCTATTCCCTTCTAGTGGCTTACTTAATATTTGATAACCACACCAAAGTTACAGTTTATAGAGACAGAACTTTTCTCTTCTTTGACTACACTGCATTACACTAAACAGTTCAATAAAAGAAATCCTTTATTATGTAATCCCACAACACTGGAAATTCACAATGTTATAGCAACAAGGGATAGTGGAAATAAGTACAAAAAGACACTAAAGATAAACACACAATAAATAAATATAAGTAAAGAGAATAAATAGTAAACAGATGTATCTACAGAATTGCATTGTGTGTGTGTGTGTGTGTGTGTGTTTTGTCCATGTGGTTTATTGGAAGCAGTGCTGACTGTAAAGTCTGACAGCAGCAGGAAGGAAAAACCTTGGTCTTGATATGGGTTGCAAATGATGCTTTTTTGTCATTTAGGTTTGGAGGAATTATTGAAATAAATACCTTTTGTACATTACTTTTTGCTAATACAGATTTGTTAATATTTGTTAGACTGTGATCTTAATGAATCTACTATTTTATCAACTTTGAACCAGCTATTGGAACCCAACAGTCGGACACATACGTTCAATTGGTTTCCCTCTGCCCAGTGATGTCAGTGTAGCTGTGAGCTGTGATCCTTAATCAATTTTGGATGCTGGTGGGTGAGGTTGATTGACAGATGTTTTTTACTGTGAAACAGTGATGGAAATAAGATAAGACAAGCCTTTATTGATTCCCAGAGGGGACATTCAGCTGTTGCAGCACCATAAGGACAGATGAATAGAGACAGAAAAAAAAAAATTGTTACCTAACTTGACCTTTGCCCTCTTGTTGGATTTATTTTGTTCATTCATGTCATCGATAAAAGTAAAAGGATTGAACCAAAGAAAATTATACATACACTATATTGTTGTGTCAATGGTCATTATGTTCATGTACATTCACATATATAAAGCAGATATGTAGTTTGATAGTAAGGTTGTATTTTGAGATTGAAACAATATCAAAAATTAACAAATTAAAGAGAAAGGAAAGAAAATTCTAAATAAAGGATATAAATAATATGTATATATTAAATAAAAGAGACATAAAATAAATCTAAGAATAAGAACATAAACTCAGATAAAGCAGTGCAGGATCATTGATTTTTTTTTTCCTACAACCAGGCCTTTATATATAGGACAGCTGAAGACATGAACGGAGAGAGAGGGGGAATGACATGCAGCAAAGGGTCGCAGGGTGGAGTCGAAACTGTGAGTTAGGGTTAAGGAGTAAACCTCTATATATGGGCGCCTTCTCTCAGGTGAGCTACCCAGGCACCCAGAAACATTGATTTCTGACCATTATCTTCCCCGCTAGTCTTCCTAAACCTCTTCTGTTTCCCTGTCCCACACCCTTCGGTTACTCCTTACCTCATTAAATATAATTAACCAGTGTATAAGTATAGGCTACAGCTCAGGAACTTCTATGTGAAAGATGTGAGGGTTTGCCAAATTGTATTATATTGTGGGAGTCTGCACTCCCCTTTTTATTATTCTTTATTCAGATCCTTATAGATAACTGCAACCATGTATTGTCGTGCCTGCTCTAAATGTGCCCCATTCAGTGTTACAATAAAGCCTAGTGAAAAAATCTGATTGCTTGACTTTTTTTTTACTTAAAAAAAAATTACATTAATTCAAACAACTCCCTTTAGTCGTATTAAATTAATTTCCTTCCTCAACACAAGCGTGACAGTGAACTATTATTGGCTTTATATAAAACACCCAATACTAAGAGCTGCACAGACAGAAGAGCTGCCTCCTCAGTGCTGTATTCATAGACTTTTTATTTCAGTAATTTCTTCTATTGCACTGTTCAAAGTATGTATTGATATAATATCACAAATATGGCTGAGTATGGTTCATTCTACCTCTGTTTTTTTGTTTATTCTGCATATTGTGTATCATTGCATCAACAAATGAAAGGTTTTGTATGTAGGGATATTGAAATGTACTGTGTGGTGATGGTTTTCACAGCTTTTCTCATTTCAATGAGAAAAGCCAGTTAAGGTATTTTGAATTGAATATGTTCGGTATGACGACAAAGGCCACCAGCTGAATTGCTGTTGGTCTGACAATAGGCCTTATTCACAGCAGAGCTTTGATTCTCTGCCCAAACCCGATTGGGCCAGGCTGTAACTTCTCAAAATCTCATGGGCTTGAATTGGGTCAGGTTAGCACAAATTTCCCAGTGTTTTTAATCTGTGTAATGTCATGAATAATTTATGGGGCTGTGCACCACTGTGTGTGAACGCCATCTTCTGGATATCTATTCACTTTACATAGATTAAAAAAAGCTGTTGAAATTCGCGTTTTTAATCGGGGCTCGAGACCAAAACTGCTGTTCAGGCTTGGAGAGAAACTTCATGTAAGGACGGACCTGATTTTTTGGGCCCAATTATATCTCTAATTTACACCAGACATGGTGACTGGTCTTAACTGGAAAAACACAGGTAAGTAAATAGCACTATTGATAAATCTGTTACATTAAAGGATAGGTTCACAGTTTTATAAGTCTGTCTTAAAACAATATTCAAATGGCCATTTGTATGTTGAAACAATTTTTGCTCTCTGTGTGAAGATACAAATCCAACATTTTAAGCAGTTAGTCTTGTAAAAAATGTGTATAAAATCTCACAGCAACCTTTTTTTGTTCTTTTGATATTCATTTTTAATGTCACGTGCATCAAATATGACATAACACATTTCATAGTTAGAAGAAGAAGAAGTCTTGACTTGGCTATTAGATACAGTTATTAAAGTAGCAGCATTCACTACAGCTCAATTTGTCCTGACATCCCGGAACAGTTGGGTGCTGATAATTCATGCAATTTCTTTCTCTGATGTCTAATCTGTGCCCAGAATTTCTGCCCGGCGTTTTGAAACTCGATAAATTGATAACTTCTTTTTTAATATTTGTTGATTACATTTTCAAGTCTCGATCCTGTTCTGTTCTTTAACAGGAGTCCATGATACGTCGCATGGATCCAATCCTCATGTCCATGGGACCCATTCCCATGTCTCTCATGCTCCTGTACTCCCCGGGCCTCAGGTACAGCATCCTGCCTCTGTATTGGGGCTGCTCGTACATCAGCCAGTGGCCGTCCATCACGTGGGCAGACTGGCAGTCGGACATGCGGAAACGATCCTGGATGTTGTCGCAGTCGTCCGTCAGCTCATTCATCTGACCTCTGAAGTTCTCCCTCTCGTAGATCCTCATCCTAAATGGACCTCTGTGCTGTAAAATGACACGTGAAGAGACAGAAGATCACTTAATTATGAAAAATTAAATGGTTTCTTCTGTGCTGTGTTGGAGAGTTTATATTCACGCCTTCTGTTTCTGCCTTCAACTGGATGAGTCAACACAGCGCTTCCTACCGTGGGGATCATGCGGCTGGAACGGATGCAGTCACTCATGGTCATACCCATCAGGCGCTGGTTGTCAGGGTACTCTCCCCTCCTTGCCAGCATCTGGTGGCCCATGAAATTTGGACGTTCGTAGACCATGAAGCAGCCGCTCTCCACCCTGCAGGAGTTGCAGCGGCTCAGGTAGGAGGTCAGCTCGGCACAGTCGCTGCTGGTCTCATAGGAGCGACCCTGGAAGTTCTTGTCCTCGTAGAAGATGATCTGGCAATAAAACAGCACATTTTAAAAGCATTTTTTCTGTGGCACATACTCTGAAATGTTCAAATTATTTATCAAGCTATATTACAACATAAGAATGCTCTCTTACTTTGCCCATTTTGGTGGTCAGTCCTATCCCTGATTGCACTGGTACTTTGCCCATCCCAACTGTGTCACTTTTATACCCACCATGATAGCGAAATGATCTATGGAGCCATTGTTTTGAATATCTTACTCAGCAGCGTAGCATACAGGGCTATGATGTTTGTTAAATCGGTCTGTAAATGGTTATTATTCTAGACTGTATGCATCTGGTGCGGTGCCAACTGAAGGGGCACTCCTACGGGGCACAGGTGGGTGACAGCAGCAAATGTATCAGCTGGGTCCCTTTGTGCTGTCTGTGATGACCGTAGTGCAGTTAAAGACAAACTTGAGGCACTTGTACATGGAGTATTTCAATTTTTCTGCTAGTTTTAACTATGCACCAAAGCTATGGAACTCCCTACCCAAGGCTACAAGAGATGCAAGCTCCGTGAACAGTTTTAAATGTCAATTAAAAACTTATTTATTCAGCATTGCCTAACTGTCACTCTTCCTTTGTTTTATTCTTATCTTATACACGCTATATTGTTCTTACAGGGGCACAATGGAAATACGCCTTGTTTTTAATCCTCGTCATTTTTAAATCCAGCATGTATGTATTTACATACTGTATTTACTGCTGTGCAGTGTTATGTGTCTTTTTTTTTTAAATCATCAAATAAATTTTAAATGTCTATCTTTCACATATTCTATTGATTTTACCTGTTCTTGCTATTTGCTGCCTTTCTTGGGGGGGAAATTTGTGTTTGGTAGATTATTTCTCCATGGTAACAATGTTTTTGGCAATAAATCTTATACTGTTGGAAAGCCTGTAAAGTTCCCTTTCAAATGGTGCCCAATTTGTAAGGAACATGCAGCATGGCTGAAAGAAATTTGCCAAATCTTCTCTGCCATTGCCAAACAGCTTATTCTGCCATTGACTCCTTTGGTGTTTGGTGAATTGGATGATTGAAGTTTGAAGAAACAAGACATATTGGCAATTTAACAATTTATTCATTTCACAAACAGGAGCCTCAGTAGCGTGAGGAAGAACCATACACAGCCACAACAGCCTGGCACCTCCTCCTCATGCTGGTCACACACTGCTGTGGGATGGCATCCCATTCTTCAACCAGCATTTGTCGCAAGTCAGCCAACGTGGTTGTGTTGGTCACTCTGGCACGAACAGCACGCCCAAACTGATTCCACAAGTGTTCAATGGGGTTGAGGTCAGGACTGCTGGTAGGCCATTCCATCCTCTCCACTCCCACATTCTGGAGGTAGTCTCTAAAAAAACCCTGCCCTGAGGGGGTGAGCGTTGTCATCTTGGAGGATAGAGTTCGGCCCCGGATATGGGATTGCCACTGGTTGCAGAATCTTATCTCTATAGCTCTCTGCATTGAGCCTCCAATGATGACAAGCCTCGTTTTTCCGTAGGCAGAATCTGGACTCATCACTGAACATAACGTTCCTCCACATGTTCAGATTCCAATGCACGTGTTGCCTACACCAGCGCAAACGGGCCTGACAGTGAAGGCAGCCCTATGAGACCAGAGATTGGCTGCGTGCAGTCTGTTCCGGATTTTCTGGGCAGAGAGCAGTCGGCCATATCGTCCTGCAAACCTTGACTGCAAATCTGTAGAGTGCTGACAGGGTGAGGAAATGTCTTCTTGGGGAGTCGTCTTTGACATCCCGCGTTTTATGGAATTTGGCCTTCAGTTTGGAGATGATACTAGGGATCACTCCAAATAATGCCTCAACTTGGTTTTGCGGAACACCAGCACCTGGGGGTACCAGAAGCTCAAAACAAGTGTCAATAGCAACAGCAAAATAACCTGTTTGGCAATGGCAGAGAAGATTTGGCAAATGTTTCAACCTACATACTCAGGGCTGCTGCTCATCCACAAATGCATGTTCCTTACAAATGGGGTACCATTTGAAAGGGAACAGGCTTTCCAACGGTATAAGATTCATTGCCAAAAAGAATTGTTACCACAGAGAAATAATCTACCAAACGCACATTTCCTTAATTTTTGTGCTAAGTTTATGTGCGCCTAATCTACCAACTGAGCTAACCTGGCCATATAGTTACACTTGTTTTAATTTATTCTCTTGTTTCTTCACTTTACTGTGAAGCAATTTGAGCTACACTCCCTGTATGAAAGGTGCAATATAAATAAAGTTGAATTAGTATTTATTATTATTATTACTTAAGACTTCTACTCCATTACATTTCAGATTTATGTAATATTGTACTTTTACCATAAAGTATTATACATTTTTAAAGATGAAAACAACCCAAAAGTGTATAAAATAGGTAATTACCTCCACTTCAACCAGCTACAACAGTAACATGCTACTTACACATCAATACATGAGTTATAATGATCCAATTATATAGTGTATGTCACGGTTGGTGCAAGTTTGGAACCAAAAGCAGGCAGGACAGTAAGACGCAGGATACAGGAAGTGACTGGCAAACTAGTTATTCTTCAAACAGAGGAACAAACTGGAAAACTAGGACTTTAAAAAACTTTATTTGTCTTCCAATAGCAATTAACAGGCACGAAGAGTAGCACATAAAGGGGAACATGTCCCTAATCTAGGTGTAAATTATAGAATCATTAATCCTTAGATACCCATAGACCCATTTTTTTTTTTTTGTTTGGGGGACAGGGTGAGATAGCAGGTCAACAGTATATGCCACATAAGAGTGGTATACATCATCTGAAAGCTGGGAATGTTAAGATTAATTTAAGATGAAAGCTCAGCACGGTGTGTCAAGTTATTGGTAACACTTTACAATAAGGTACACAAAAAATAGGTAGTTAATAGGGGTGGTACGGTTCATGAAAAAACACCCGAACCGCTCGGTTCGCTAGTCTCGGTTCGGAGCATGTGTGTACCGCACGGTTCGTCAGTACACTGTTAAGCTGCACTAACCTCTTACTGCCGTAGTGCCCACTTTATACACCTATGTTAAAACACTAACTGGAAATGACGAGCGGGATGGGCGTGACAAACGCAACCCATGGCAGCTGATTGGACGATCGCGTCACATGGGTCTGGCTGGTCCCTAATTTCAAAATAGACTGTCATGGCGGCTCGTTCAGAATACGATCTCATATTGTACTAAAATAGTTCACCGAAACGTGTTTCTGAAAACATTTTAAGCGAGAAATAGGCCATGCAGTTGCTGAATCTGTCTTCATTTCAGATCGACAAAGGTCAGTTTAAAAGATTTTCGTCAGATTTTGAGAGACACCGAGCCGCCCGCTCCTCAAGTGGAGTGGGGTGCCGCTGCAGGTCACGTCACGTGCAGAAATGTCAAGTGGGAGAGAGGCTGCCCAGAGCTGTAGGATGCGCCAGCGTCGTTTATAGTCTGGTGTGTGGGAACATTTTGGATTTCATGGTACCTATGATGAAATAAAACAATATATAGAACTGCCACTGTGTGCATGTTTTGTGCAACATGCATTCAATATGCTAATTTTAGCTATATATCATATGCTGAAGTATATTCTGGAGTGTTAAAGATTAAAAGAAAAAATAACAAGAACCGTACAGAACCGAAAACCGTGACCCTAAAACCGTGATACAAACCGAACCGTGGGTTTTGTGAACCGTACCACCCCTAATGTTTATATGGTTTAATTTTCAAAAAACACCATCTTTTTGTTGTACTGCACATTGCTGCAGCTCCTCTTTTCACCCTGTGTAAGGCATCACACTTCTATTCCATCTTTGTTTGGAGTCGCACATGAGCAGTAGCTAGGTAAGGACTACTAGCCAGTCAGAAGCAGAGTATGAGGGCGTGCCACACTAGCAGCTAGGCGAGCACTATAACGTGTTAAAGTGACGAACGTTTGTCACGGAAGTAAAGGCTGGACTACAATAGAGCTGTTTGGAGCAGTTTGTGAACAGTGTTTTCTGTTGGAGATGGTAAGTCCCTTTGGGGGGGACTAGTGTTAATTTTGTCACCTATTTTTAATTTAGTCTTAGTCTTGTTAGTCAAGTTTTAGTCGACTAAAAGTCTTGTCATTTTAGTCTAGTTTTAGTCAAAAGAGAACTCAAGGTATCTTAGTCAAGTTTTAGTCGACTAAAAGTCTCGCCATTTTAGTCAAGTTTTAGTCAAAACATTTTAGTCTTTTTTTAAATAAATTATTTCTGATAACCATTTCAGTCAAATAGTTATAAAAATAAATAAATGATATAAAGTTATATAAATATTGAGCCTCTTCCTTATTTCACCAGTAAACGACAAAAACAACCACTGCATGGGAAAAGGATATTTTACAATAAAATAAATGCAGCACGAAACTGGCGAGGCGTATTTCAAGTGAACGCAACATATGTGTTGTTTTTCAGACAACGGCAGCTACATACTGTCGTACGTCTCGTGTTGGAATCCTACATAGTGAAATAGAGACAAACCTTTACTCCGTTTAGCTGTCAGCATTGTAACCCTTTTATATATGTCAATGATTGTAACCGTGTTTACTCCAACTGCTAGCTAACGGTATGCTAACGATACCTGCTGCCAAGTGTAGTGTTAACTATCGCCCCGTGCAGCGATGTTTCGGTTGACTCTAACGTCCATTTAGGAGCATCAGAGAGAAGCGCAGGCATTTAAGTGGCACCAAAATCTGCGTTGCTATTTGGTCCGGTAGATAACGGTCGTTAGGGCACCTGTTGGTGCCGTAGCACCGGGTCTCGGTAACAGCTGAATATTCTATCTCATGATGAAAAAGTAGAGACGATTGTAGACGAAAATGAAGAGAGATTTTATCTTAGTTTTTATTTTATGCAAAACATTTTAGTCTTGTCTTTTTTTGTCAACAATAATGCATGTTAATTTAGTCTTAGTCAGCGTTTTTGGACATTGGCGCAGTCTAGTCATCGTCTCGTCTTAGTCATGGAAAAAAAGGTCATTGACGAACATATTTAGTCTCGTCTCTTCTGACGAAATTAACACTAGGGTGGACTTCGGGCTTTTTCACTTTGTAAACCTATAACGTGCATGAAAAGATATATAACACAATAAAGGAAAGGGAAAAAGCCAAAAAGCATAACATGAGCACTTTAAAGAAATGCCAATAAACCAGAGTACATTTTCCTCCCATCCCGAATGCTATGTGGAGTAGCCAGACCCTCCTTCAGCGTGCTTTGGAGGAAGGCCTGGCAAAGCGAGACTACTGTAGTCCTTACCTGCTTGTCTCACCATTGTCAGCCTGTCTTTGTGTTATCAGTCCTTGTATTGTTCCCACTGTCATGTCATTTAGTTTCCTGTTTTATGTTGTCATTCATTCCCTGTGGGGTAGTGTTTCCCTTATTTGCTCTTGGTTATGTTTTACCCATGTTCTTTCTGTGTTCTCTTCTCTTGTATATGTTTCATGCTTCAGTTTTCAGTTTTATTTTGTAGTCTCTCTGTTTCTCCTGTGTCTTGTCTTGTTTTACTTCCTGCCTTATGTGTTTTCCCGCCTTTGTGATTGTCTGCCCCGCCCTGATGTGTTTCACCTGTTCCTCAGCCCTCATGTCACCTATCCCTCATTACTACCCTTGTTATCTTGGGTATTTAGTCTGTTAGTTTGCTTTCTGTGTCTGCTGCCTGTGCTAGCTGTATTTCTGGATGTATCTGTGCTTCTGGGCTTTTACTGTGTTTGGATCATTCTTCAGTTTATGTGGATTGTAAATTCTCTTTGTGTTTCAATACATTATGCATACAAACTGCTGCTCCCTCCTCCTTGCTTTTCTGCAATTTGGATCCAAGCCTGAACCGAGTTGTGACAAACCAGTTGTAATAATTTTATTTTTTAACAATGTTTTTATTACTTTTTCATTGCAAGTACAATTTAAAACACTGTCCCCTGTCCCAACCCACAACACAATTTCTCTCTCAACCTCTGCCATATTACAACAATCAAAAAGCAAATTATATGACAGTATCACAGTAGCTAACTAACTCCTATGTCTTCTTATTTTACAAACTGTGGCCTCCAGATTTTCTCATACATCCCCAATTTGCCTCTCAATATAAATGTTAATCTCTCCATGGACATACATTGCGCCATATTCTTGATCCAAGCACCAATTGTAGGTGCCTCCATTTTCTTCCAGATGAGAGCTATAGTCCTTTTTGCCTGTAGTATAGCAAAATCAATACTTTATACAGTACTCTTGGGGTTTCAGATTCCGATTTGTTGGATACAGGGGAATCAAAATCATTTTAATTTGGAATATTCAGAGACAAGATTAACATGGTTTTATCACCTCCCTCCAGAATGTTTTAATTTTGTCACACACCCAGACACAGTGCATAAATGTTCCTTTAGCCTCATTGCATTTAAAACAAACCAGTTGTAGTTTTAACACATTTATATAGATTTTTAACCGATTCACGATGCATCCTTACATCCCTAAACTGCAGTTTGTATCTTTCCTGTATTTATATATGTATACCTCCATGCCATGTTATTTAGCAGGTGTATGCTTTAAGTTAAGTTTGTACATTAAAAATGTAAAAATAAATGTAAAAAAGGCCATACAATGTGTGATTAAGCTGGATGAGTATGATGCACTTGCTCAATTTAAAGATCAGTTATGCAGATTTAACTCGCAGACACAAAGCCCATCACACAAGACGCAATGACAAGGTGACGTTTGATTCCTGATTTTATTCAACAGATTTATTTTTCTCTGCTTCAACAGGAATCCATTATACGCCTGACAGAGCTAAGCTTCATGCCGCTGAATCCCACATCTCTCATGCTCTTGTATTCTCCGGGCCTCAGGTACATCATCCTGCCTCTGTAGTTGGGCTGCTCGTACATCAGCCAGTGGCCGTCCATCACGTGGCAGGACTGGCAGTCGTTCATACGGTAACGGTCCTGGATGTTGACGCAGTCCTCCATCAGCTCATGACTCTGGCCCTGGAAGTTCTCTCTCTCGTAGATCTTCATCCTGAACTGGCCTCTGTGCTGTTGATGAATACAAAAAGGAGGACGTCAGCCTAGGAAGAATTTAGATTGCAACTTTCCTGCTGTCAGTGTAAAATGTGTTTAAAATGCCATGCTGTTTTTGGAACAATTTACTTTCAAGCACACATTTTAGGAGCACAGCAGGGAAATAAATAAAAATAGCAATTGACGGAGAGGAGTTATGACAAAAAACGTCATAAAACTATATTCAGGCACTCAGAAGTCTCTGACAGCTCAAGCCGACATGCGTTGATGTACTTTTAAATGTCTTGCCAAATGAATTAAGGGCCTTTTATTTTTTGTAACCAACCTTGAGGGCCTGGATAAGTTTTTTTTAATGACGTTTTGGTCATAACTCTTCCTCCTCTCCATTAAAGATGACTCATTTCCTATTAATATTTATCCTTTCAAAATCCTTGCATACCTGAGGAATTAAACGGCAGGATCGGATTGAGTCACTCATGCCAAAAGACAAGTAGTCTGAGTACTCTCCTCTCCTCAGGAAGTACTGGTTTCCCATGTAGTTTGGGCGCTCGTAGACCATGAAGCAGCCGCTCTCCACCCTGCAGGAGTGGCACCTGCTCAGGTAGGAGGTCATGTCAGAGCAGTCGCTCATGCACTCATAGGAACGACCCTGGAAGTTCCTGTCCTCGTAGAAGATAATCTGTAGAAAACAAAATGAAAAAACAGTATGAACTGATTTGTCTATTTAAAAATGTACCTTTGTAAGCTTAGATGGCTTCATGTCCTTCTGTTATATATTTCTTCCACTTGTTTACGAGTGCCTCCTAAACTGAAAAGTGCTTGTTTTCTGGTCTACTCTCTACGTACCTTGCCCATGTTTGATGATCTGTGTTTGTGGGAATCTGTCCAACAACCTGTGGCTGCCAGGCGGCTTTTATACTTTATACGCGCTGTAACAGGGTATTGTTATTTAAATTATCTGGAAGCTGATGAATAAGCAGCTCTGCGATCGCTGTTAATTTCATTTGTGCCATCATGATCCAGAACAAAAGGGAGGGGAAATGGGTGGAAGACACAAGGCAGGAGAGAGGAGCGAGAAGAACTGCACTGTAAAAACGAAAATGTTGTGAAAACTCAAAATTTCAAGGCAACTTACTGCACTAGATTTTTGAGTTTTGAGGCCAACTCAAACTCCTACGTTTTGAAAATAGTTCAGCCAACTAATAATGTTTTGTTCAAATAATTAACTTTCATATGCTGTGCCAACTAATAATGTTTTGTTTAAATAATTTATCTTTCATAGATGTAAAAACTTAAAATCTTAAGTTTCACATACTAAATAATTCAAAAAACAGTCATGTCAACTAATTATCTTTTGTTCAGATAATTAACTTTTGTGTGTAAAAACTAAGTTTCGACTTCTAAAAAAGCCCCCGTGCAAAATAGGGGCCCATCTAAAGCTGCTGATCTTGCATCACTTGACATAAAAGGGCCACTAGTGAAGTGACGCGCCGCAGAATACTGGCTGAAGGAAGCCTATTACTGCTCAAAGTCTAACACTGCAAATCTCCAGCTCTTCTTATCAAACGTAACAGTCACTTACCTCATGGTTACAAATGTAAACCAGCACAACAATGACAATTACCAGGCAACAAAACATTACATTCTAAGCAGACACGTTTAATAAACGGAATTCATAAAGTTACATTTGTATTTCGAACAAACTGCAAACTTTTCAGCAAAGTTTGACACAACCATTTACTGCCTTGCATCATGGGAATTGACCAGCCAATGAACCACCTGACTGCGAATGCAAATCAGAGTTCAAAGCATAGAGCAGGCCGAAAAGGTAGGCAACTGAAAACCCCTGCAGAACTGCCCAGGAAACCCTGTTTTAGCGTGGAGCATGAAAAGAGTAATTGACCTGGCCTCAAATTTGAGTCTAACTACAATTTCAAAGTGGCGCCACCATACATTTTGAAGTGAGACCAACTTATCACAATAAACTTAATACAGTGAGTTGAAGTAACTACTTTAACAAAGTTTATAATGCAATTATGTGTTTTTTGTTCTGTTTAATTGAAAATCAAAGTAAGATGAGCAATTTCAAGTTCTCGTTTTTACAGTGTGAGCTGCAGTTTATATATTTCTCAGACTGGAGAGGAATAGGGTGACAGGAAAAAACAGAGTCTGTCTGAATGGATTTGTCATGCTTTGTTTGAATGTGGCACAAGTTCAGACCGTGGCTGTCTTAAGAATAGGGATAACGCATTTCAAATGGCTAAAGGTCTATTTTATTACATTTACTCCCCATGTTCATTGTTATATATGCAATGCCCGGAAATGCACCTAAACCACAGTAAGCGGTAGGTGAGGCTGACAAATGAAGCTTTGTGCTCTAGCCTGATATTTTAGTAAACAGCGTCTGCTAATTTCTGATCCCTTTAATTTGAACTTTGAACAACTGAATGCCAAGACACATCACAGTTATATCTGTTTGTTTATTTTAATGCCAGTAGGACATACAAAAACATAGTCATTAAACACATCCAGCTAATGCCACTTTGTGTGTATTGATTTACCAATAAAGTATTTAGAGTGACTCAGTATATTTTGCTCACATTTGGAACAGTTTACAAAGGATGGTATGAGTAAATTAGTTTTGACTCAGTGGTCTTATGGTAAGGATTATTTTACTTCTTTCAGTATTGTTATGACATACTTTTTCACAGTAGATATTTTGACTTGTCAAAGCAGGAAAAACACAATGGCTCTGACAAACAAATTACCAACTGATCATTTAGATTTACACTAAGATGTTTATTCAGATCCTCATACTCAGCTAATCCTGCAAATACATGATTTCAGGTCAGTTTTCCCCCCCGCAATGGGCGCCATTAATGTATAATGCAGCAACAAAAGGCAGGTTTAATGAGGTCCTCAAAAGAGTAACATAACATAAGAGTGTTATATACACTTATATATCACAATATATTGTGCTGGGTCTTTATATATATATATATATATATATATATATATATATATATATATATATATATATATATATATATAAATAAGTGTATATAAAAAGACCCAGCACAAAGGGACCAGTGTTAGCTCCAGGGTTAGTCTCTTTTATACACTTACAGCATACATATATATATATATATATATATATATATATATATATATATATATATATATATATATATTGTTCCCACACCTTAACAACATGTGGCCAATACTTATTTATCTTGTTCCCAGGCATTAATAACAGTTGGCCACGATAATATTTTTTCTATGTGTGATCCTTCCGGGGCTCCGTACAATAAAACACCAACTTTATTTATATTTTTATGAATGAATTCTCTCAAATAGACCTTTCTCACTGCAGACGTTTGGTGTAACACACAGGTGTAACTAATAACATCAATGATGGCTGCCCTCTGCCTAACGAGGCCATCGTTAATGAAGTTATGTACACCACCTGTGCTTTCCCCGGTATGACACGTCTCTTCTACAACTGTTTATTGGAGATGGAGATGACACTGCAACTTTAATCGGGATTGAACTTGTCCTTTGAAAAGTCCCTGTTAGTGTGATGTTCGGTTTAATTTCATTATGTTCAACATGTTTAAGAATTCACTAAGACCCAGGATGATCTTTTCTCATCCCTTGTTTACATTGCATTTTGCATGCTACTGATTAACTGACAATTTGTAACCAACAACTTGTTTAACCAACTGGTCTCCTGCATAAAGTTGAAGACAAGACACTTATGAGTATGAAATATTGGAATTATTTTACTATTTGTAGAGTAAAAAGTAAATACTACTTTGCCCTCATGATATTCTGTAATCTCATCCTGCAAAATGAAGACAGTTTACCAAATAATGTCCCATTCCACAAAAGAATTCTGCTAATGTAGACTGAATAACAAGAAAATAATCATTTGATAGGGCAGAACTCAATGAAAACAGTACACTCAATTGTCATTAAAGATGGCTGTGGGCCTGTATAAGTTTTACATGTCAGTTTTGGCAATTCTTTAATATGAGGCCCTCACATGTGTTTATCGGTGTTTTAAGCCCCCAACATCTCCTTCCAGGATTAGGCAATCGTTATGGTTAGGGTTAGGGTTAGGTGCCTTGAAGTCAACGGTCGCAGCGCTGCCTGGAAGGAGACGTTGGGGGCTTAAAACACCATCGAGCATCACATGTGGACAAAGGGAAATCAAACTTGACCAAACCATTTTGCTGATATGCAAATCAAGCCAATTTAGATAACAATAGATTTCCCTCATCTGCACATTCTGCATTTCGATACAAACCACAACCAGCTGCAGCTGGGTGGGAGGCAAGCACCATCATTAACAATGGGAAAGGTAAGAAGCAAATGCTGTTTTCTAAAGGTTTTTTTAGGCTATAACTATAGAGAGGCGAAGTCCCTCCCCTTCTGGTGGACCTCATGGGACTTTATTTTGGAGAGAAAAAAAATTGTTGTAGTTAATGGGGAGAGACTAATTATTTTTTGAACCCGTTTAAATTGAACCGTGAATTACACATATGATGTTCGTCAATTAAAAAAATAATTTTGCAAGTAAAGAAAGTCTAAGCTTGTTGTAGGTTTGTCGTAGTAGCACTTAGTACTACATCTCTCGTCTCGCACAATTTATGTCACTTTGCTTAATGCTCGGCTTGCTCACTAGCTAGCTAGCTTAGCTCTGTTCCACAACACATTGGTGTGTTTTATCCAGCAAAGTTTTATCAGCCGAGAGGCGAAAGAATGAGCAAGATCAGTTGCTTTTGTGAGTAACGTTAACTTTACATCCTGGTACCAAACACAAAGGCATCGTAGCTTCAGTGAGACGTCACCTATGCGACTTTGAAGTGTGTAGTCTTTCTAATTACATATTTTCACAGTTTTATGACAAACTGTGACTTTCATAGCTTGCAAATTATATTTTAAATTGACGAACATATGTGTAATTCATGGCTCAATTCAAACGGGATCAACAAAATAATTAATCTCTCCCCGTTCACTACCGTACATATTTTTTCTGAAATAAGGTCCCATGAGGTACACTGGAAGGGAGGGACTTTGCCTCCCTATAGGGCAAGTAAACTGTCTTTTGTCTAGTTTGTTGTCATTGTTATAGCAGCCAGGCACACAAATATGCTGCGGTGTTTCTTACAATGCTGGGATGATAGTTTACCAGGATTTGTTTGTTTCCTTCCATCCAGATTGCATTCTTCGAGGATAAGAATTTCCAAGGCCAAAGCCATGAGTGCAGCACTGACTGTCCTGACCTGCGCTCTTGCTTTGGCTGTTGCAACTCCATTAGGATGGAGAGTGGCTGCTGGGTGCTGTACAAGCATCCCAACTACACTGGCAACCAGTACATCCTGAGCTCCGGGGAATACCCCGATCAGCAACATCATCATCTTGATAGCATCAAGTCATGTCGCTCTATCAAAAATGTAAGCTCAATGGATGCTTTTTAGAACTTTTGATTTGATTTATCCATATCCATATCTTAGAACGTCTGTAACTGATGCTAAATTGGAGATGAGTTGGTTTGCGTTTGTTTGTTGTTAACCATAACAAAAGCCATTCTTTTAGTAATGATTGTCAAATTCACTTAATAATATTTAATGCACCCATTTCCTTAAACTGGGATAAGTGTACTACACCAAGTTGTAGATTAGGCAAAATATTAAGTCAAATTGTCAAGTTCACATAATATTGAGGACACAGCATGTTTTCTAAAAAAAAAATTCTGGTTTAATTTTTTTTTGCAGGAGAGGGCACAGCTCCAGCCAAATGCCACAGAGTGCTCCAACCAAGCAGTAATCAGTCAAAGGCCAACAGAGAAAAAGGAGAGATAAAATGCTCATGATTTGGCAGCAGGGTGCTTTATATCCAATTCCATGCACATCAATTATTGAAGGAAACTAGGAAAACAGCCAAGAAACCCATTTGTAGATAAGAGCTAAGTAAATGAGGAAACAAAAATAGGTTTGCATTTATTGAACTTAAAAAACAGTTCAACAAATCAACAGTTAAACCACCTTGAACTGTGAATTTTCCCTTAATAATTTTCCTGTTGAACTTTTTGAATTCCCCTAAAAATAAAAAAATATTAAAATAATATTAAAATGTTGGCTGACTGAGTTCAGACAAAATAAGAGTTTACTTGCAAAACGTAAAGTGCCAAAATAATTGTTTTTCTCTATTACATTGTTTTTTTGATCGCCGAAATCAAAATTGCGATCAAAATGAAATTAATTGCACAGCCCTAGGTCAAACGATTCAGAACACTAACATCATTTCATCAACTTTAATTCTCTAACTCTTTCAAGGTATATGGAAAGTCCTGGAAGATCCCATTCTACGAAATTAAGGATTTGGTCAAGTCTCCAGAGGCTGGTTTTAGAACGTAAGGGACGTCACCTGTATCAACAGCTAATAGAGCAGTCAGCTGGCAAAGTCAGATACAAACTATAGAAATAAAATGTTCCATAATCCATTTTATTTATGTTTTAAACAAGAGTTTTGGGCCCACAGGAGCGGTATATTGTCGACGACTGAAGAGAAGGAGCGGCGTTAGAACAAAGCAGTAAATCAGAGAAATAAAACATTGTTTTCGTTGTTTCTTTACTACTAGAAATTCAGCTGTAGCAAGCATCTCACTATCACTATCCTCATTCTTATTTTAAGACGCTACAAATGATATCCAGCTACAATAAAGCCTGAAAGTTGGAAGGAAGGTAGAAGTACAGAGTCATTGCTATGGAGATAGTACACCATCTCGTCTAGTCGCATTGGTGTCAACTGGCAGGTTTCAGAAAGTTGCAGACTTTTGTGTTGCAACTAGTTGCAAGTTTCAATTTGTCTCGTCGCGAATCTTTGGTCTGAACTGGGCTTAAAGTACCCAAAAATCCTCCACAGTTCCAGAGTTCTTACGTCATTGAAGTTCCGGAAGAAGACCTCAAGAAGTTCAGAGTTCCAGCAGGATAAGATTCGAGAACATTCAGCCTCCCAGCTGCTTCTTCCATTTGGACATATGTCCTTCTCCCCAGGACCCTGAGTGTTGGACTCAAATGAATAAAAGTATTTGTTATCCATAACTGGGCTGTGTGTATTATCTCTTATTAAGTTATACGACACCTCAACCTTTAGTATTATCTTCTAGTATCAACCAGTAAAATTGTTCAACACAGTTCAGGGGCGCTTTCACACCTGTAATTTGGTGGACTCAGTGCGATTCGGGGGTAAAGTTGCAACGTTGTTGCATTTTTCATTCGGTTGGGTTTGCTTTCACACTGCACTTTGTCAAATGCACTAAACACTGCCAAGACATGTCATGCAATCAAAACAGTTGCTTAATTATGGGACAGAATATCCGAAACTCGCCGACACTTCTGGTCTCTGAAATAATGGAGCAACACTACATTTATAACGTCTTGGGTTTTCTGGTTCTGCTTCAGTGTTTCTAATACTTTAGAACAGTGTTTCTCAAATGGGGGTACGTGTACCCCTAGGGGTACTTTGGAGGACTGCAGGGGGTACGTGAGATACATTTATAACGTCTTGGGTTTTCTGGTTCTGCTTCAGTGTTTCTAATATTTTAAAAGAAGGCAAACAATGTGAAAAGCTGACAGACAGCGAGTGAAGGAGAGACAAATGATGATGTCACACAGACTGATGATGTCACACAGACGACCAGCGATGTGTGCTCAGAAAAGCTTATGGATCTGAAAGTTATCAAATTTTAAATCATATATAAGTCTGTAAATTGTGTGCAAGGTTGATATCACAGGCTAGTAAATGCTCTGTTTTTTGGTTCACTTCCTGTATTTGGGTCGGATCGCGTTCTCACCAGAAGTGAACTAAACTAGAAGAGAGCTAAATGTGATGCATGCAATTATCCTGGAAATGTATTTCATTTGACAACACTTCCTGGTTTCTCGCTTACATGTTGCTGAACCAACCAATCAGACACTAGCAGTTCCAAGAAGTTCAATATAACCAGAACTAAATAGGGTAACACTTTACTTTAAGTTTTCTACATAAGAGTGACATGACACTGTCATGACACATGAACCCTGACTCTAACCCTAACCCTAACTTGTCATGACAAAACCGAATGACACTTAGTAAAAGAAGCATAAACGTTTGCCTTGTTTATGTTTTATGACACGTTCATGACAGTGTCATGTCCCTCTTATGTAGACAACATCAAGTAAAGTGTAACCCTAAATTTGTGTTACCAATAAGTTTTCATCACTGCAGTTTAATATTAGTATGTTCATAAACTGTGGATTTCTCCTTAAAATGTATAAATTGTGTGTAATTTCATACAGAAAGTGATATAGAAAATAAATAAAGCATAATGAGGATAAACTTTATTTGTAAAGCACTTTCGTTAATACAATGCAGCTCAAAGTTTTTAGCTTACATATTGATTGATTGAAATTCATTTCAAACGTGTAAAAGAAAACAGAAAGGGTCATACAGGAAATAATGATATTATACAAAATAGAAAGCATATTGAGGTACCTAAATGGCATCCTCATCCAAACATATAATTTAAATTACTAATACTTACAAAAAAATAACTTATTTCTCATATGTTCATACAAACATATGTTACAATTTCTTGCATTTTTATTGAATTGACTCAAAGAATATAAACTCATTGATATATTTTAGTATCAAAAATAAATTAATTGAGAAATTCCAAATAAAAAGGGAAACTAAGAAATATATAAAATTGCAGACAAACAAAACACATGTATTACAGCGGTGCAGGTCCATTTGGTTTGAGCAGCGACTGAATCTTGGCACTGCTAAACAACCATTGTGTGTAGAAAGGCAATTCAGTGAGTACGAACAATGGGCAGACTCTAGATGAATATTTGGATTGTAATAACTGTTACATGCACTGCTAACCATGCATTTAGCAGTATTGTCTCTGCCATGTATAAAGAGTACTGCGTTCGTTACAGCATCTAGTTTTTTAAGAACTACAGATGGAGAAGGTGAGTACAGTATGTGTCTGAATGTTAAAGTTGCAGGGGGTAATAATTTGGTGCAAGAAACATAGACGTCAGATGTTTTGTCAATAAGAATTTAAGAACGTTCAAACACCATAAAAAAATGTCTTTTTATTTAGAATACATAAGTGTATAATCCTGTCTATAGGGATGTAACGATGCATTGTAAATCAGTTTAAAATCAACATGAATTTGTAAAGATTACAAGCCCATTGAGATAAAAACTTAAACGTGAAGCAATTTTTAAACGTTTGACTTCAGACGTCACTTTGTGTTTTCAGTTTGTTAATCAGAAGAGATTTTGTTTTCTATTTTATTTAGTTATTTTGATATGGGAAAAATCAAATTATTTTTTTTATTCAATTTTGGTTATTTTACATAAAATACATGTTCAGTTGGATTTTTGATAAGAGGACATGTCTGTTGTTTTGTACAGTTTATGTACATAAACAAAGGAAAAATTTCAGTCATTTGTCTGCAACTCATTCTGTTAAAAAATATCCTGAGAAAATCGAATCGTAAACCTAAAATCGTGAATCGGATCGCGGGTTGAGTGTATCGTTACATCCCTAATCCTGTCTACATTCATTCTTTCCAGATTGTGTTTTACGAGGACCGGGACTTCCAGGGAAAGTCCTACGACTGCAAAGGCGACTCAGCCGACCTGCAGAGCTTCATCCACCGATGCAACTCGGTCAAGGTAGAGGCCGGCTGGTGGGTTCTGTACGAGTGCAACAACTACATGGGCTACCAGTATGTCATTGGTCCAGGGGAATACAATGACTACCGCCGCTGGATGGGCTTCAACGACTGTGTTAGATCCTGCAGGATCATCAAAAACGTAAGTTACAAAGTCCGGGCGCAACCTGAGATTCCCAGCCAAGTCTCTGCTAGCCGCTCCAATTCCAGGCTGAGGACCCAGGGTGACCGGGCTTTTCTTAAAGCCTGCACTCTCTGGAACAATCTAACTGGGGAGATCAGGGAGATCCTTATCCTCTTTTAACCCTCTGAGTTCTAAGGGCATTTCCTTGATTTTTTTAAAAAAAATCTTAATTTCACCTTTTACAGGTATTTGCATATAACCTGTGTTATGGGGTGTGTCATAACAAAACATTCAGAATAAACTCAGCTTTCTGTATGTTATATGAAATAGAGAGACCCAAATTTGTCCTAGAGTGATGTGTTAGATATAATTTGTCCCTAAAGATAAAACATTTGCTGTTTGAAATTCTTTAAATCTCTTCTGAAAAATATATGTGAACTGTATTGTTTTGGTGCTTGAAATGAGTTTACATTATAGATTCTGCAGATTCTGGGTATCTTATATTGTTTTACTGTACCTATTCTCCTGTGTTGCTCCTTTCTTTATGCTGTAAAACTTTTGAGTTGATTATTGTTTGTCTGCCATTTTAGTTTTGTCTTCTTAAAGCTTTTAGCGTTACATTCAAGCCATTGCCAAATTAGTTGCTACAAAGCTAATTAAGACTATCACCTCCACACAACTCTCTCTGTATTTCTCAGTATGACTATTTTCAGAAGATTGTGGCGTCCGGCGACTTTCCCGCGCAGAAACTCGAGTGAAGATAATTACCTCTTCATGTTTTTTAATCCTCTGTGTCCTCCTTGGCTACTAGCAACTGCGTGGATGGGGGGTGGGGGAGGGCGAGCGTGATTATGTAAGGCTGTAACATGTGGACGCGTTGACAGTGTTTCTGTCATTACATAGAATTCCTCCTTGGGGAGACAGTAACTGCTCACTATAGCTTTTAACACTTGGTAACTTTGTTTTAAAAAGTTTTGTATTATTATTATTATTATTATTATTATTATTATTATTATTATTATTATTATTATAATACATCGTTTCTTTGACTGTTTTGGTTTCAGGCCAAAGCGCCGTACAAACTGAGGCTGTTTGACCGGCCAAACTTTGACGGCCAATCTTTGGAGTTGACAGAAGACATGAAGTCTATCCAGGAGAAATGGCTCAGACGTGAAGTCCAGTCCTGCAAGGTCCTGGAGGGCTCCTGGATCTTCTTTGAACATCCCAACTTCTGTGGTCGGCAGTACCTGCTGGAGAAAGGGGAGTACCGACACCACTCGGAGTGGGGAGCTCTCAAACCAACTGTGGGCTCCATCAAAATAATCATTGAGCTGTGAAATTCAACCTGTTAAAGTCTCTTGTAATGATCCATTGACTTAACATTAAAATTTGACCCTAATGTTTGTTTGTGTCTGTGTGAAGTTTAATTCTTCTCTTATCCATTAACATATAATATAGAGAAAGATTAATGATACAACAATGCTATTCATTATTCATTATGGCAATACAGATAAAGATAACTGATTTTCAAGTCCTCTCTAAGATTTAAGGGAACTTTCTATCAATTTGACAGTTTATTAGTTCTAGTTAAAATAATGCAAAATAACTCTAAAATGAAGCAATTTACCAAAAGTAATTTGCTCTTTTTTTTAGGGTTGTTCTTTTTTCAGTCCAAAACCCAAAGATTTCCAGTCTACTGGAAGTTTGAGGAGCAGGGAATATAATATGTTTGCCATATGTGCTTGAATACATACAATACATTCTCAAAATAGTTGATTAACTTTTTGTAGATTGACAGATTGATTAAAAGTCTAATAGTTTTAGCTGTACTTGTGCAGCCAAGTGTACAACAACTTTCAGTCATCTGTCATAATTTAACAATACAGATGTGGTAAGAATAACGTCCTCTATTTTTAGGAATGAATCATGCTGGTATAAATACGGAATAATGAGCCGTCTATCCAGCAGGTCTTCCACAGCTCGTCTGCTGAGGTGTGTGTGTTGAGGGTGGAGCATGGCAGCCCAAATACACCTGTCCCCTGTGGCACAGATGTTAAAGCCTGTCCCACAGAACTATGCATCAGCCTCAGTATCATCTGCAGAAGAGTTTTGTTTGTTTCCGGAATCAGGCATTGACAGATCAAAAGGTCAGCCGTTGTAGTTGTGAGTAAACACTGTATGAAGCCAAGCGTTTTTAAAACAATTGCAGCATCAGCCTTTCTGCACACATAAATGCTGAGGCAATTAAAATGACAACGATGGCTCTGGCAGTGCATTTCAGTGTGTCCACGTACACTGCATATATAAATCTGGACCGGGCCTGTAGGCAATATTGTGTATGTGAAAGGTGCGATTAACAAACAGTCATCAAAAATTGGTGTTAGGCCCAAATATGGAGCGTGTGGGAAAGGTACAGTAGGCAAACATTCGATAAAGCCTGTGACCAACTGTCTACAAATATTTGATTTGATATTTGATTTGTAAGAGAAGTTTAAGGTTGCTTTCACACTTGAGCTGTTTGTTCCGTTTAAAATGAACCCCGGGAGCGTTTCATTGGATAGTCCGGTTCTTTTGGGGTGGTGTGAAAGCTCATTCAAACTCTTGTCCGCTTGAATACGGGGGTCTTGGTTGGCTTCCAAGTGCATTGAAGTTTGGTTCACTTTAAGTGAGAACGCAATCCGACCCAAATATAGGAAGTGAACCCAAAAACAATATTTGGTGCGTTTGAAAAAGTGCAGTCTGAACGCACCAGCACCAATTGAAAAATGCCCAGAATCGCACCAAGACTACCAAACTATAGGTGTAAAAGTGCCCTAAAACTCCAGCGTCCAACTTGACCTCTTCAGACTCAAATGCCTGAAATTCCTTCAGTTAATTGATTTGTTGTCTAGTCAGCTGTGTATTTACACCATTTAAAGTCCAATCTATCATATATATTATCCACTGAACACCCTTTGTCCTCTTTCAGATCACGTTTTATGAAGACAGAAACTTCCAAGGTCGCTATTATGAGTGCACCAGTGACTGTCCCGAGCTTAACACCCACTTCAGCCGCTGCAACTCTGTTCGTGTGGAGAGCGGGGCCTGGGTTCTGTATGAGAGGCCCAACTACCTGGGCTACCAGTATATCCTGACCAGGGGGGAGTACCCTGATTACCAGCGCTGGATGGGCATCAACGACAGCATCAGGTCCTGCCGGATCATACGAAATGTGAGTGCCTTTAGAAAACATTTGAGAAGCCTTAAGCCGCCTACACGTGATCCACGGCAACACCACGAGGTAGTGCGCAGAGCAGAGAGGCAAAGCGCAGTGCAGGAACATTCTGGAATTGGTTGCACCTTGAAAGGTCAGCAGCAACAAGGACAAAATTGAAATAATGTGAGTGCAGTGCTGAGTGGCACACACCGACATGTTGGTGTCTTTCTAGTCTTGCATTGCCAGACCTCTCTCCACAGCGCTGCAGAGGACGGTCTGGCTAGTCCACACAGCATTCAAGGATGGGAGAAAAACGTGCTCTGGTTTATTGGCATTTCTCAAATCACAATCGTCTTGGGCGGTGCTAAGCGCCAGATGGAACAACGGTGCTTCTGCAAAATAGCCTCTGGAAGGAACTTGTTTGGGGGAAGATGTGCATGTAGGGAGGCAAGCTCTGGTATTAAAATGGCTGTCGAGTGTTTGATGAGAATTTTACTTAGAAAAAAGAAAAATATAATTTGATTGGCGGTTCTAGCTCGGAGGATGTTTCCCAAATCGACTGGAGTTTAGATTGCCAACACAAAGAAAGCAGCAGGTGAGGGACAAATCCGGCGAAACCTCCGGCAGCACCAGAACAATCCCGTAAATGAAACGCTGTCGATATAGACTAGTATCTTTCCAACTTCACCTGTGTGCGAAGCCTCACAAAACTTTGGTGGTTTATGTTAGAGAAAGATTCTGGTCTGAAAAGTCAAAAATGACTTTGAACAAAACCACGATCTTTCCCAACCTTAACCTTAAAGTGTTTTTGTTGCCTGCACTTAACCTAACGCAAGATGCTCAATACAGTAATTTCCAGAACAGATGAAGAAAGAGTCCGGTTCCATTTTAGCAAACTCAAACATTTCAAGCATTAGCGATGTAACTTTCGGAATGAACAGTTTTGTTCCCGGGAATAGCCTGGTCCCAAATAGCTAGCTGTTAGCAAATGACGCGTATACTCTAGCATTGCTCGGGGACGCAACTGTGTCATGGCGTGTGTGTTGCTCAGGAACCAAGGAAGCGCAGCGTCGAGTGTGAAGTTGTTTGGATGAGCGGGTCTCCAGAAAGCTGCAAGCAGCAATACCTGAGACCAAACAATCGTTACGTTCCCAACAGGCACGTTTGTTAATGCACACTTTTTTATAACTCTCACAAGAGCAACTCCTCCTGTCCTGTGATGCAAACGTTTGAAAGTCATAAACATGGAAATCTTTCCCATCTTTTCCATCTGACATGATGGAAACGCAGCATAAAATCCTGCGCTTTGTATGTTGGACTATCCACTCCTTGTACAGAGATTAACTGAACTCCTGGTCTTGCAGGGATCTGGTGCGTTCAGGATTCGTGTCTATGAGCATCCTGACTTTAGTGGCCAGATGTTGGAGTCCACCGAAGATCTGAAGAACCTGCCTGAACGCTGGCACCTCCTTGAGACTCATTCCGCCCAGGTGCAGGATGGCGCCTGGGTCTTCTACGAGCTTCCCAACTACCGTGGACGCCAGTACCTGCTGGAGAGAGGAGTGTACCGCCGCTTCACTGAGTGGGCAGCCATGAACCCCACTGTGGGGTCCTTCCGCCGTGTTCTCAACTTTTAGACTGTCTCTCTTTCAGGTAATGTTTTACATATCTGTTCTTTGGTAATAAAAAAGGATTGTGCTCAGTATGTTTTTCCCTTCATGTTCTTTGTATTTCCCCTCTAAACAAGGGGGCCGACTGCTGATCGGTATAAATGTGATTTACAAAGACATTCTGAGGCAATTAAAATAAACATTAAAGACACATTTTCAATTAAATTGTATAGTGTCAAATCTTAAAGTGATTGTTCGGAGTAATTTCACCCTAGGGTCCTTTGCACCATGATCTCGAGCCAAACACCTCCAGAAGCGCTTTTGTCAAACATTGGGAGCGATGAAGCGGCTGAGTTTAGAAGGAATGATCCGAGGTCTCTTACCATTACCCACTATAGTCCGAAATGATACCAAACGTCTACAGTAGTACAAATAGGTTATGCTCTCATAAAACGATGGATTGTAAAATTTGTAAGTACACCAGAAGTTTATGTAAATAACACTTGCCTGCTGGCTTCGCTCTCTGCTGCTGCTGCTGCTGCTGTTCCTACCGGGCGTTAGAGTGCTTAGGGACATCTACAAATTACAACACCGAAAAGAGATGCAACAAAAATATTTATTAATTTAATGATTAAATAAGGTAATGTCTCCAAACTTACCTCAATTATTACTTGTCTCCTGCTAGTTATACTACAGCACTTACTTTAAAAAATAAGTTAAATTAAAAAATATTTTTGTTGCATCTCTTTTCGGTGTTGTAATTTGTAGATGTCCCTAAGCACTCGTCTTACAGCAGCAACAACAACAACAGCAGAGAGCAGAAGCCAGCAGGCAAGTGTTATTTACATAACCTTCTGGTGTACTTACAAACTTTACAATCCATCGTTTTATGAGTGCATAACCTATATATACTAGTGTAGACCTTTGGTATCATTTCGGGCATTATTAGTGCGGTAATGTTAAGAGACACTTCGGATCCATTAGCCTCTGCGCTAAGCTATTCAGCGGCTAACGCTACTCTACGCTAACTCTCCCAATGTTAGACCCAGGTGAAAAAAGCTTCTGGGGGGGTGTTTGGCTCGAGGTCATGGTGCAAAGGACCCTAGGGTGAAATTACTCCGAACCATCACTTTAACCGACATTAATTTAGGACACTTTGCAGATAGAGTAGGTCTAGAACACACTCTATAATTTACAAAGACCCAAGACTTAACCCAAGAGCAATCGCTCACAGCAGCAAGGAAAAACTTTCTTTTAACAGGCAGAGACCTCGGACAGAACATGGCTCTTGGTGGGCGGCCATCTGCCTTGACATTTAATCAGATAATTTCCGTTAGACTGCACAACCACTTATGCAACACCTGACCCCTCAAAAAGTATATGATATGATTTAAAAGGCTTTAAAAAACAATGAATAAAGTTGCACCTGTGATCTATTTTTTGGATACAGGTTTAGACTTTTTGATGACATTTGAGTCCCTGATGATCACAGCCTTTGGAGAGAGAAGTCATCATCCTACAGTTTCTTAAAAGTGAATATTTTCATTGCTTGTGAACTTTATTTGTGTACTTTTGTTCTGGAGTAGTCTGGATCAATGACCGTAGATTTCCAGGATAATTGCCTTACATCCCAGGCCTTCCGCTCTCTTTGTGTTGCCCTTCTCAAATGGTTCGATTCGGGAAACAACAACAAACGAGCTAGCAAGCTGCACGCTGAAAATGGCAAGTTTTGAAGAGAATTCGGATCGTGCAACAAGGCAGGCCTGCTTGATTCATTTGGTGAATGATTGTAAAGATTTACAAAGAATATGTTTATGGCATTAACTCTCTAACTGGGAAGTTTTGGAACTGATTGGTGGGATTGCTGTGGAAGAAGTACACATGGCGATAAACTGGTAAGAGCAAATGAGGTTAACCATGTATCCAGCTAATTTACATAGCTCATGTTCCTGTATTGTGTGAACAGTTAACTTTATTTAATATTGTATGTGGCGTTTACTTTTGCATGGTGCAAATGTTCCACCAAAACAAGTTCCTTCCCGAGACTATTTTGAGCTTTGATTGCAATTGCTTTAAAGACATGCAAACAACCCAGAGCGTTTTGTCTCTCCTATCCCAGAATCAGTGCTGTAGCTACCCCTAGGTTTGCCATAGCACCCCCTTAGCAACCCCAAGAAATTGCTGTGGTTGATTTATAAATAAATAAAAGAAATCGTTAATGTGTAAATAGTATAATTTATATTTGGAAAATGAATAAATACATTAATAAAACAAACCGATTATTTTTAGGCTAAAAACACAGGTGATCATATTCGACCAAAGGGTGCAGCACATAGACTGTATATAAGAAGGTGCAGCACCATGTGCAGCACACATTGAACTTTTGACCTTACTTCCGCAGTAATGTATTCACAAAGAAGAAGAAGAAGAGCTTAATATTTGGAGCTGTTAGGATTAGAGAAGTGAGTCCAACGCCAGCAATGGAGAGTTTTTTACTCCCTCAACGTCAAGGTGTGGAGACTTTATCAAAACCTGCAAATGAGACTGAGAGATATGGTGAACTTGTCACCAACCGGGACGAAGAAAAGCAGCCGGAGGAAGGTGATCTGACCACGGCTGTGATCGCTGCTGAGGATGCTTAATGTACGTCTTAACCCTGCTGTACATGACATTAGACCAGGGGACCGCACAGCCAGGCCACAGTGGGTGAGTCAGCTGATAGGGGTCCATGCAAGAACTTTACTCTTATCTCTGTCTCGTAGAAGAGCATTACAGTAAACATGTGTTTTACAGAAATGTGAATAAATGGATCACCGAATCTAAAGTTATACAGCGCACTGGACATCGGTTTATTTTTAGCCCAGAAAACGTGTTCGCCCTCAGTAGCTTATTTAGATATATTAAGTCACTACAGATATGACTACAGTATTTTAACCATACATGCAAGTGTGAAAACTGTGTGAGGATACATGCGCGTGTGTTTTTATGTGTGTACATTGGCTCAGAACAGTAATGCAGCAGGCCAAATACACCACCCATAGCCAAGCACTACCTCTCGCATTACCAGACGTAGCTCCACATCGCTGTGGAGATAGGTCTGGTAATGCGAGACAAGGCAACTAGTGACAAAAAAGTTTGAATGGATCCTCAAAGGAAAGAAAAACTGTAAGATATGAGCAATCAAATGACATCCTTTAACTGTTTCTGTAACCTGATCTAATGTTCTTGTAACATAGCCTATTATATGACTAGCTACCCCTCAGTTTTCTACCTGCCCTGTAAAGTGACTTTGAGTCTGTGAAAAGCGCTATATAAATTCAATTTATTATTATTATATTATTATTATTATAGCATCCAAGATCAGCTGGTAGAACAAGTCCATGGAGAGTCCTTCATGTCCTTTCTCAGCACACAGACTCTGTGTACAAGTCAGCTCAGCAGCGCCTCCACCTGCTTAGGAAGCGCAGGACTTTTAATGTCAGCAAGGACGTTTAGCCTCACATGCTCACCTTCAACATTTCATCCTGGTACAATGCCCTCACCACCAAACACAAAACAAAACTCTCCCGCATAACTAATCAGACCAGCAAAATAACTGGTTTACTTCCAGTAAGTGATAAGAAGTTGAAAACTGGGCTGTTTTTCTGCAGACTTTTTAGAGCTATGTGGTTCTCACAGGACAGCGGCGCTAAAAACATATGATGATCTTATAGAATATGATGCATAGCTTTACATTAAACTACCCAACAGTATATATGAAGGAGTTCAAATGAGCACAGCCTTAAACATCTACAGCAGGAAAATGCAACATACACATGAATGCAGCAGGAATATTAGGCCATAAACATCAGATAGACGAGGTAAACCCTCACAGGGAACATTTCACTTTTACTTTAAGTACATTTTACTGATACAAACTTTTACTTAAGTAAGGGTTTTGAATGCAGGACTATTACTTGTAACAGTATTTTCACAGTGTGGTTTTAAAACCAATATGAGCGAGGAAGCCTGTGGTTTGGGTTTCTGCGATTCCTCCATATGCACAAACATGCATACTGGTAATTAGTTCAGTTCAGTCACTTTTATATCCCAGATAGGAAACTTGATAAAACAGATTAAAAAAACACATGTACAAATAAACAAAATGTACTAAAAACAGTACAAATGTGTTTTATGTACACAATACTACAGGAGCAATCTAAAAAAAAAAGGCTGTTTTTGCCACTGTGTTTGTTGTTACCCAGCTCTATTTTTAATGTACTAACAATTTCAATATAAAATATCCATCTAAAAAAAAAGGCTTTTCAACTTTTTGCAAGAAGAGTGCCTTGGACCCTTTCTTCTTTTTTGAACTTTTTCCCTTCGAAAGAACACCTTCATTATTTGTTTGAAATGCTGAAGACTCCAGGCCTTTTTCTGACTAAAATACATTTTTGTGAAAAGACTAAACTTCACTTGGTGGGTTCATCAAAGAACATGAAATCAGTGAATTAAGCCAAGTTATTGCACAGGGAACGAAAGAGTTTTTACTCCATATTGCTCTTGAACCGGGGTACTCTGAATCTACGGCCTGAGAGGAGTGTATCAAACTCAAAGTGGAGGGGGTTTGTAGTCTAATATAGACTGGTCAGAGTTCTTGCTGGTCAAAGATAGTCGTCAAGGGGGTCAGTGGGATACCTATCACCTTACCAGCCAAGTTCAGAAGTCCTTTGTGTGTCTTCAAAAACATGCAACCACATAAAAAAATTAAAATAAAATGCAAATGTGCACTTGAGTAATAATAACTGAGGTATCGCTCTTGAGGTGCATGCACAAACATCTGTGCTCACAAACGTGTGTCGGCCCTCCTCTGGTCTTCATGCTCCACGCATCCCACACTGGTGTGTTTGAACGAGTCTTATGACTCTCATCAGCTGATAGGAGTACAGCAGGGAGGTCACAGAGCTCAGCTAAACCTGTGGACAAAGAGACGCAGCTTGCTGATGATTCAGTGGGATTTGCCAGTAAGAGCCTGGAGCTTGCCAGGTGCTGTTAGTGCTGACGCTCAGCTCACTGGAACAACGCTGTGACCCCAACAACACAAAGGGAGTCCAGCCAGCACGTTCTCCCAGCTGGAGTTATTCACCTCTAAAGCCTCTTTGTTTACTGCAGCCCACGGATGCTTTTAGTGGGTAACAGGAGAGAGCTACACATCAAAGGGAGCCAGTGAGCACCCTCTTGTGGAGGATGTTTAGAGCTGCAGCCAAGATAGTTTTGTGTACTTTAGGTCTGAGGCGATTTGATTTGTACTCGGCACTTTATGCCGACCTTACACCAAACGACTTTTCAAGCAATTCCACCGTCGCAGACAAATTTACTCGCTAGAGTTGGGCCGCCGGGCTCCTGTCGTCTCAATCATTTGGTGTAAGGAGGTCATAAACCTCAGTCAGAGCTGTCAGTCTTTTTTTCCTGTCTTGATGTTCCGACAAAATCAATTGTGTTTGATATCATCGTAAGTTTTAAGTCTTAGTAGCAGTAGTAAAATCTTCTATTCTGTGACTAAAAACTCAGTGACATGACAGATTTTCTTTAGAGGTGAAATGGTGTCAGACTTTTACACCAAACTTTTGCCCTCATGCACAAAGGCATGAAAAAAATCCTCAATATACAGTACTGTTTGGTTAAGATTTGCTTCTATCCCAGCCCTTCAGGTCAAGATTTTTGTTTCGTAGAAAGCTCAGGATTAAGGTTGTCTAATCATTGATCTTCACGGGATCTCCTGTTGCCTTTTTTGTGCCGAAATCAATCCAAAAATCCTGATTTATCGATTCATGGCTGCAGGAAGTTGTGTAGTGTTTAGTCTTCCAATCTATCATCTGTATCATGTAGATGTTTTCTAATTCTTTCTAATTTGCATGAAGAAAAACTTCTTTAAAAACTTAGTTTAAAACTAATCCTTTAACGCCACAAAGTCCTAAAACACTCTGCCTTCCTCTGTGTTTCCTCCAGCTCAGTTATTTATAACTTGTGTGCATATGATTTGTCTCAGCAGCTGAGAGGAACTATGTTAATCCCGGGGAAAGAATGCTGTTTCTGGCTGCAAGAGTTACCTTGTATGGCAAGAATGGGGAGATGGGAGAAAAGAGATGGACTTGATGGAGTAAGAGAGAGAGAGAGAGCGAGAGGGAGGAGAGAAAGGAGACACAGGGTCAAATACATTAAACACAATCTACTGCAGGGTTAAAAATAGCAGAGAGAAAGCAGCTGAAGCTGAAGCTCTGCCACAACATCGTCCTGTAGTGTTTATAACAACCTAATATCCGTCATGATTTACGCCAGTTTTTCTGAAAATGTCCCCCAGCAATATGCTTCTAATGGATCGTTCAATAAGTGATGATTGCTGATGCAGCGCAGGCAGCTGACGAAAGGCTGCGATGTGACACCCCGGCCTGTTTGAAGCACACAGTTTCACCTGAAGCTGATTCAGGATGAAAGCAGCCACGAGTACAGCTTCATTTAAAAGCTCTTTCATCTGCACGAAAAGCGACATGCTATTATTAACGTACTGTATGTGATCAGAGTCACTCACCTGAGGCTCAAACCCACTGAAGCTGAGCCAGTGTTAATAATCTCTTTAAATCTGTTGAATGCGCACAAATGGTACTTAAAATAAGATCCTCAATCATTTCCTCGTGGAGAAATGAGCTATCATGCTTCTTCCTCATCTTTTCACACTGTAATGGCGATCCAAGCAACATGTGTGCATCAGGTTTGGTTGTGCCCACTCTTCTGCCGTGTGGAAAAAGGCTGTAAGGGGCTCGGTTATAATGTTCTTCTTGTATATAATTCACATTCGTGGTGGTAACTCAACACCCCTTTGGGTTGAACATTTTAGGTTTCTTTTGCCTGTTTTTTTTTTGTGGTTCTGATGGAGACGGTCCTCCCCCTAAAAATGTTTGTTCAAGCAGCAATTATGACTCATATTTACGTTTATAATGGCGGCGCCCTTTACGTGGTCGTGATAATTATGACGGGAGCAAAGTAGAAAGTAAGGTGACAAAGAATAAGAGCGACAAAGTATGACGGAAGATTGGGTAATGGATGGGTCAACAAACACATGCTTTTACTTTACCGAGCAAATGGAACAAATGGAGCTGTGTCCAGAAGTTAAGTAACGTCTAGTTTTAACACAAACCACGATCTTTTTCTAAACTTAACTAGGCAGATTTTGTGCCTAAACGTAACCAAACTCCAACCGTTTCGCAACGTTAATGACGTGTTTGAAATTGCGACTGTTTCCTTCTCTGGTTTAGATATGAGGATGGAAAACGCTCCTGTGGGTCATATTTCCTGCCACCGCTAGGGGTGCTAATTTATGAAACGCTGCTGTGAGGGTCCTAAAAGGTAGGAATACACGACCTATATCATTGTTTGGTTTGGAGAACTTGTTGTTATGATGCTGTTGTACAGTATAACCCTTTACCACATCCAGAGCATCCAGAGAATTAGGTCTGGGTGCATTAATACAGCTAATGGCTCCGTCCCAGTAAGTCATGACAGTCATGACATGCCAATGATCCAACATGCACAGTAGACTCTGAAACTGAAGCAGCTAAATGAAACCCATCATTCATTTTATTAATTGCACCTGGGCTTTTTCTACAGTGACATGTCAAAATGTCTTCTGTGAAAATGACCAAAAAAACTAACAAAATCACACTAAAAGTTGGCATTTAGGTAGCTAAAACACCAAGATCAGAGAGATACTACTGAGATGAATTTGCCTTCGGCCTCTTGTCACCCTCTTGTCCTCTGAGGGGACCCACCGCAGAGAGGTCGTGTCACTGTGATGTGGCTCCCTGCCCATGACACCCTCACAGCCTCCTTGACACACCTGCCACTCAAACACACACACACACATGCAACCTTCGTTCACACCTTTCCGACGTGAAGCTCGCACACATACGGACCTGCTGGGGCCTTAATTTGGACCTGAGGTCGATGCAGGGAAAGCACCCCACCGTGCTGGAACCGAAAATAAGCAGATCTGAGATGATATGACAGGAATTGCTTCTGTCTGTGCTAATGTTTCATACATATTATTAATCATTATACATTCCCATTCCTCAATGGAAGGATAGTGTATTGCAGTATTGACAGTTATCATATTATCTTTATGATGCTGCTACTAATAATGATATATCTATCTCTTTAGTCTGTTTCTTGTGCTGCTGAAACACCTGGGTGGCAGACTGTGATGTTGCAGCATTACAGAAAAGTAACAGTAGTAGAAAAGAGTCAAATATGAAACCTTTATAAGAAAGAAAAGTGTATTTATACTGTACATACATATTTATACACGCATACAAATCGGTGTGAGCACACATATGCAAATAATTACATGAATTACCTGTTCACATTAATTGCATCCATGATTTTACCTTAACTAGCTCATCCATCATTGTTACGAACACGACATTTCAATTTTAAAAGTGATTTTCTCCATGCTTTCAGTTGCTACTTGCAATATATCTGGTAATATATTATTATTTTGAAGAAAGTAATATAATACAATAGTATATATAAGCTCTTCCAAAAAGCCAGATGGGAAGCATACAAAACTACAGAGTTGATGACTTTACTTATTTGACTTAATAACACAAGAACTACTGTATATTAACAGGGCTTTTGGGTGAGGTTAATTTTCTGCTGTTTGTTTGATGTTTTTCTTATCAAAACCATGTGTCTGTCTGTTAGATTCACAAATGATCTACAAGTACAAATTTCACTGTAAACCACAAGATGGCAGGATTGTACACAGAGTATTGAACTAGGGGGACGGTTTAGTTCATACAACCATATAACCTCTACAAGCTGATCGAAGTGCACCACTTAAGGAACAGCATCCGTTAAAAGCAGGTGACAGAATGCTTCCTGTCTGGTTTGATATTCATGTTGTTTTGTAAAACAATAGAGACCCAAAATAGATTTACATTTTCTGTTTGGTTTGAATGAATTCCATCGCAGATAAGAGACTTGAAGGTGATTATTTTGTTATTGCAGTTGTGTATATAACACGGGAGACAAGACAAATGAGAGACACGCTGTCGTTTTAAGCAGGCGGGCGTGGAGAAAAGCAGGAGGTGCTGCATCAGTCAATAGATGATTCACACCACGTTCACACTGAATATGGATCTTTGCAGCCACCCATCTTTGTATTCATTCTGCTCTCGTCTGCGCATACACACCTTTGTGCTGAAGGTTTACCAGGGAGTCTGATGTGACGTCAAAGCTGGAGAGAAGGAAAAAGAAACAGTATTGCCATGGAAACCCATCTCCCTCCGTTTCTCTATGATCTCTGATCCATCCTGGATCTGAGAACATGAAGGCTGTATTATTGCGCAGACATGCAGCCCTGCACAAAGAGGAGCAGGAGACAATCCTTTCAGGCTAACACTGAATTAATGTGGAACAGAGGACTGGATGGGAGTGCTATTAAAATGTTTTTGACTTTGTATTTATCTTAAATGACAGACTGCTCCATAAATAGTTTTCACTGCCTGTTTAAAGTATAACTGTGGATGAGTCCCATTTATAGACTCATAACATGAACAAGAACATTTTTAGGAGTTGTTTTGGGTTTCTACAGTTAAGTGGATCAGTTGGTGCTACTATAAGAGAGAGAGAGAGAGAGGAGGCTTGCCAAAGGAGCTATGAGTGACAATGCCAGGGTGTTTCCATGAACCATTTGTACATATAGCTACGAAAAGTAAAGCACTGTATTTCGTATGTATTCCGCATATTTATAACTGTATGCAGCACATTGACTGCCGCTATAAGACCAGGAAGATCTGCACAGGGGGGAGATCGGGGTGGATGTTTGGGTCCTAAAACACAGGACTTTCAAGTGGGTGAGCGGAGTTTGTGTCCCAGAAGAAATTAAGGGGAAAACACAAGACTTTCACCCAGGACACAGGTGTTCCTGTCCCGGGAGTACTACTTAAGGGGACCAGTGTTTTAACCCAAACCCCAATCTTTTTTCTATACTTAGTCGTTTTGGTGCTATGACGGACAACTTTTGTCGGCTAAATCTAATGGCAGCCTCGAAGTGCTCTGTACCCAGCTTGCAGTCACCTTTTCTCGGCTAACTTTAAATGTAAAAACTTCTAAACTTAACTGACGTCACTTGACCAGCCGGCAGTCGCTGTAAATTGTTGCGCATGAGTTTTCGTACGATATTTTATAAACCCACTCATGAGAATGCGTTGATGATACACAGGTGTATCCTTTGCAGAAGTCTTTTTGGCACCAGTGACATATTAAAAGAGGCGTTGCACACAGCGTGGCCACACATCATATTTAATTTAATGGCCCTGAAGCACTCCTCTCTCACGTGTCTTTTGTATGTTAAAGTGATTCCTACCTACACAATAACATCAATGATGTTTGTTCTGGAGATACAAAAGAAATCTGTAACTTAATTTGTGCCCTGCACATGCCCACAGGTGTTATCAGGCTGACTGGAGAGATGTCAAACAGTTTGTATACACCCACACAATCCCGAGAAACAAATCTAATCAGGCAAGTTAAGTGAAATCACCTGTGTGGTGGTGTGCAAGGTCTTTACATGATTATCAGCCAAAAAAGGATACAAAACAGGTGCAAAGGATGCTGTGTTTGGTGGAGCCCGACAACAGGTGAGCTTTTCCATATTAAAGTTGATCATTCGCTGCCTGTCAAGGCGTATGTGAATGGGCCCGTAGAGAGATACTTTGCATGATGGTGCTGTTGTTTTTTAGTCTTTTCAAAACCAAAAACAGAAGCGCAAATGTGCAAGTGCTGGATTAAACTACAGTAGCTTACCACCTACAGCTGTCACTGTTACTTCCAAGGCAGGGAATTATTTACTTAATATCATTAAGTAACTACATCAGTTTGTAGAGTTTAAGGTTATGTTAAAAAGACAACAACCCATATTTCACAAGTTATTTGCAGCCAGAGCATCGTTTGGCATGATTATCCTCAAGTTTTGTTTGGTATGGTACAAAAATATTGTACTTGTCAACTATTTGCTTACACACTAGGATGCATAGTATGTCCTGTAGACTGCGTAATGAATGGTGGCACGTAGTCAGAGCCCATTGCAGTCAACGTGTTAATCTGCAGTAGCTCGGTCTGTGGGGTTTTGGCTTGGGAACAGAAGGGTCGTGTGTGTGTGTGTGTGTGTGTGTGTGTGTGTGTGTGTGTGTGTGTGTGTGTGTGTGTGTGTGTGTGTGTGTGTGTGTGTGTGTGTGTGTGTGTGTGTGTGTGTGTGTGTGTGTGTGTGTGTGTGTGTGTGTGTGTGTGTGTGTGTGTGTGTGTGTGTGTGTGTGTGTGTGTGTGTGTGTGTGTGTGTGTGTGTGTGTGTGTGTGTGTGTGTGTGTGTGTGTGTTTCGGGCCTGTGTGTTGTGTTTAATATGTAAAATAAACGAGTGAAGAAATTAAGTTTCCCCTTGGTCGATTGCCTTTTTCTTACTCTTAATTCGACTTAAATCTGACTGTTAGCAACTTAACAATTTCCCTGAGGGGATCAATAAAGTATTCTGATTAATAAGGCTTTTGGTTTATTGATCTACTGCACTGTGAACCACGTCACAGACCGACATACTATATATGTTAAAATCTACATCTTTGGCGCTCTGAAGTGGATTTTGAATATACGATAGTTTCCCTTAAAATACCGTATTTCTGCAGTCATTGTACGATCACGAATGCTGGTTGAAATGCACATCTTTTAAAGCTATCCATTCGGTTGTCGTGTTGAATCGATTTAGAGCAGATGATGCACAGAACGCCGTTTTCATTCCTCAGCTGTACTGCTCTCATTGATTGGGGGGTATTAATACTCTTCATCAGCATCCAGCCCAAACAAACTTCCCATTCAGTCAGCCGTTGGTTTGAATTAGGTGAAGCGACTCTGCAGTATTTTTGGTTCAGGCTGTAAAAGCTCATCTGGCCCAAACATACAGTTTTTCTCCCCGGGGGTTCTCTCTGTCGTCTCCAGGCTGTGGCGCATGTGTTGTCCTCTTCAGTCACGAAGAGTGATTGTTGTGTGGGGGCTTTTGAGGTTGTTTGCATTGTTGACGTCATCATCCTGATTTAATTTGCATTGAATAGAAACGCCCCTACCATCCTGGTGTCTGGATTCCTGTGAGAACAGACAAGGTGATTGGAAACGGCTATTTGTGTAATGTTATATCCACCTATTTACAGTTTGTTCCACCTTTTTAATGCTAGCTTTAAACTGACATCATTCTTTCTTTTCTGATGTTTATGTATGTGTATCAAATGACTACAGAATCAGATGAGATTGTCTACAGTATCATAACAGCTTATTTTTACGATGCTGAGTTTACTCTGAGATTAGCAGGATCTGGCTGTATGTGTGTACAGACTTTTACACTGTTTGCTTATAGTGTGTAAAAAGTGGATACCCTGTGTAATAACTAACCTTGTGATAAAGGTTGTGTTGTCATGCTTTTATAATGCCGATTTTTACATTTACTTGTGAATGTATACTGAGCTGGTTTATTAAGGTGATTGCTTTGTGTTTGCTGCAAATCTGTAAGGCGGTAACGTCCCCCAGACTTGTTCGAGTAAAAAACCCCACAGATGGCTTTAATTGTACAGCAGCTCGATGATGCATGCTTGCCAAACCAAACACTGGTTTATGACTGAGGAGGGGAGGGCGAGGACTGCAATGTGTCCAACACACACACACACACACACACACACACACACACACACACACACACACACACAGAGGCAAGCAGATCTTGGCTGGTGCTGCCTGTCGCTAGCTTTCTGAGTGTTTACAGTGCCGTATGAGGGGGGGATCCTGGGAGCAAGCTATTTTTAGCTTTGGTTTCATCATTCCTCTCTCTATCCACTCTGCGTGCAGCTGCAGGCTGGTGCTGCATTTTAATGAATAGACGAGCGGATGGCAGTAAAACACCTTCTGTTCGCTTCATCCCACAGCTCAGTTGACAGTAATGCAGGTTAAAAATTCTAACCAATAGCTTGGACATCATGGTGACTGCTTTTATTAATCCAGTTTATTTTACTCAAGAACACAAACACTGTGTTAAATGAACTGAAAACTGCTGTGTGGAGCCAAATTTTAAATTTACATGAGATGCAAGCTGTAGCACTCATTTTTGACCTGACCAAGCAGTGAACTCGAGTCTCAGACTGCAGTGTAGTAATGGTGGATGGGAACAGTCAGTCGTTTGCTGCAGAACTATTGATGAAGCGTGCCACTGTTTCCCCTCTGGGTTGCCACAACAGATGCAGCTTCAGACTGTCTTGCGTTGCGCAACTCATCCTGCCCCCCCTCTCACTCTTCAACCCTTGTATGAGTGAAACTGCCACAGTGATAGGAAGGTAACATCATCATCACAACGTGGACAAGGCCATGCTCTGGCCCAAAGCTACCAATAACCGCTAACCAATATTTTTTTACATTGACAATGGATCAATTGATTGACTGTGAAAGGGAATGCTCATGTAATGAACCCAACATCGACATAATTTCATTGTTTTTCGAGAGGAAAAAGCTTGATAAACCCACTGTACACTGCCCGCTCAGCTCCAAATGACGGAATAGTTCGCAACTAGTTGGTGAATGTGGTGAGAGACAGATATTTCCTTTAGGAGTTGGTAAAGAACGAAAGAAAGATTATAGAGTGACTACTGTGTTTTTATGTTCATCAAGATGGCCATGACATGACATCGCTAAATGCTAATGTTGGTTAGTCTGCATCATGTGTAGATAAGCAAGTGTTTGCTAAGGTGAAAATATGCAGCTGTTCTCATTCACTGTAAGTACTTATACCTACGAAAGGTAATGCACTTCTCTAATTTGTATATAACCAACATAATCGTGATCCAGGACATGACATAGTATAAAGAGTGACAAAGTCTGCGTATGGGATGGGTCGAACAAACCCAGGGCTTTCACCCATGTGAAAGCAAAAGTCAGCGTTGACTTATTTTAACTTACTTTTGTTACATAACTTACGTACTTATTATTATTATTATTATTATTATTATTATTATTATTATTATTATAACCCAAACCACAATCTTTTCCTAAACCTACCCAGTTGTTCAGTTGCCTAAACAGGTCCTGCATTGCAGAGGCACTGGTCACTGATGTTGCTGGACATTTGAGGATAACGCACGAAAATGCAATGCTTTCCGTAAGATATCGCATGAATCATTGTATGAGGATACTGTGTAAAATGTCAATGTTGAGGTAACAGCTTGTTGCACTGCCCTCAAGCGGCCAAAATATGTATTAATGCAGGTTTAAATTGGACTTTTACTTTACCAGTAGTGTGGGAGTGTTTCAAACTGTAGTGAGAAAAATGTAACTGTTAAAACAATAAATTAAATGCAATAAAAAAAACAATTAAAAAAAACAACACTTTTCACATCTTGGTTTAAAAACAAATATCTTTTGCTAGGTTTACGCCTCATGTCCACACTACTCCTGCGTTTCCGAGCCCCTAAAACACGACAATGCACATCAGTCAGTCTTCTCTGTTAGGTAGGCTTACATACCTTTCAGTAATCATCGTCCGTCCAGGCTAATGAATCCCATCTCTCACTTTTCGCCATTGTTCTTTCTCCAAAGTATTGCCTGTATTTTCTGCTTATACATTCATGAATTTCAACCGCAGAGTAACGTCAGACAATCTGCTTCCTGTTTACCCCGGCTCGCACATGTCCAGTGTGTGTGAATGGTCAGGTGATATGTGTTGTCAGCAGACCCGTCGCTAGACCTCAGTCTTAAGGGGGGCACATGAAATACATGGGGGGGCACAATTATTATTGGCGTACAGTACGTATATGTATAATAATCATATACTCTTGTTATACTATTCGCACGTAATCATCACATTAAACATAACCAACAGCAATATGACCAGGTAGCCTATATAGCCTACAACACATTACATAGAAGCAATGTTATGAATATCCATAAAACACTTGACTATACAACATATTAGATGTAACACCAGAAGCATCTCTCAAACATTGCATTTTAAAGCAGTCAACAGAAGAATATGCATTGCTATGCATGTGCCATGAGAGACGCACGCACACACACACACACACACACACACACACACACACACACACACACACACACACACACACACACACACACACACACACACACACACACACACACACACACAGAGACTTTGAACCTACCGGTACTTTGAGTGGAGGCAGCCTGTCCTCTCTTCAGTCCCTCCTGTCATTTGAAGCTGCATGCTTATTTAAGTCCTTGTCTGTAAATCTTAAACCCCTTAATGAAGAAGGTCGCGTCCGATGATACAGATGTGAATTTCCTGCAGGCATAACAAAATGCGGAGTCCTTTTCCACCGAGTAGCCTACGCAAGCCAGTCCCTGTTCAAATACCAGCTACAGCTACGTTTTTTTTTAACCAAACATTTTGACTGGATATTTCCTCAACACAACCTGTTTGGGTTTATCCGTCACACCTCCTGATTCAACAGTTAGTTGTGGCCCAAATGCTGCCCCAGTCACAGTTGCACTTGGACTGCAGGTCCTGCCAGGCCCAGGGTCGGGCTCCACGGAGCTACTAGCATCAGGCTCAGACTGTCGTCCAGGGGCTCCTTCTCCAACGACAACATCAGGAGGCGTCGGTGTCGTATCCAGTTTGGCAGAGGAGAATGTTGGTGGGCTTTTCAACCACTTACCATGAGGAACTGAAGCGAGTAAGCCGGCGAAAACTCATCCAGCTTTCAAAAATGTGCGGTAACTGTTGAGCGGCTACACTGACGAGGGCTACCGTCACGTCGTAGCCTAACTTTCTTTTAGTAAGGCCGTGATAGGCTGTTGCAGTGTAGATTCCCATCAATCAAACAAAAATCACACCATTGTTTATTTATATTTATAATGTTTTAATGATAAAGAATGCAACATTAATGCAACACAAAATTAGCAACTATGATAATATAAAATTAAAGTAATTTTTTTAAGAGATCTGTGCCTCAAGTGGGGGGGCACAAGCATTTTTGGGGGCGGGCCCGGCCCCCTATGGCCCGCCCATAGCGACGGGTATGGTTGTCAGACGTGTTAATATGGACGGAGATTAGTTCTGGTACTGGAGCTAAAACTCTTGTGTAGACTAAGATCATTTTGGTCTCAAAATGTCGCTTAAAAATGAAAACGTAGTAGTGTAAATGTACCCTTAGATGGTGGCAGTGAGGGAATTTAGACTTGTGACGTCAGTATTTTCTAAAATCGTGACTACGGCAGAGTCCAAAAGGACGACCCTGGGACAGAGATGAAGGACAATCGCCAGGAAATGAGGTTTGAACCAGGAGACCTAAGCTGCCCCGTCAGTCCTTCCGGTTCAATGTATGTTTATTTTTGGAAATTAGCTTTCTCTAGCATTCTCTTTGAAGGGAACTTGCCATGGAGACAAAACAGCATAACAAGCTCATTATGGAATCAGAGGTTCCCAAAGCTGCGGCCTATTGATAGCCCTCACGGAGTGGAAAGCGGACATATCTGGGGTGAACTGGTATGTTTTCCTTTCTTCAACCTTTCATCTCAGCCCTCCAGCTCCCTCTTTGTTTTTATGTAACTGCAAGCATCTGTGCTTTTCCTAAACGGCATCAGATTTGTATTACACGGTAGCTACCGCATCTATTCTTGGAAATATAAACTGAATTTTGCTACAAAGCAGCACAGTATGGTTTGTTTAGAGAGCTCGGTTGCGTCACGTTAATTGAGATTCCAGTGAAAGTGAGTGTACTCTGGGCCTGCAGTCAAACCTGAAAAGAAGCAGAATGTCTTTGATACACGCCCGGAGATTTTCCAACCTTTGAGAAAAAGTCAAGGTGGTGTGATCCCTCTTGACTTTAATGCCTGGTGGGTTCAGCAAATGTGCCTCTTGTAATACAGGATCATGTCAATGTTCTTGTCGTTTATTTCCAGCTATTTAGGTCGTCCCTCTCCTTTTTAAAAGGAGATATCAAGACTGACCTTCCTCCTTTCAGAAGACACTATTCAGCTTCCATTCATTTTAAAACTACACGATGGACAACTTCCACTGGAAAAATAGACCAGCTGCCAAATTCTACTCCTACTTTTAATGCGTCACAAAACAGTATTATATAATATAACACTGATACTGACACACTGCATAATGGGTACTTTTAATTTGGATACATTAATCTTTGAATACAATTATCTGATAAGATAATTAAATAAGATGATTTGTCTTTCTAGGGAACAAGTCAGATTTGACACCATGAAACATTTCAAGAATGACAAAATTTGTTTAAGAATCCAACCATGAAGAGCACACATGGGAAAGTCACATCCTTCTATGCTTCCTCTTTTTGAACGTACATTTTCTAAATGAGCGACTCAAATAGGTTACAGCTGTTTCTTTTGTTTGTGATGTCATCTCTTCATCTGAACAATATAGATGAATGAATATTTATTTTTATTTTTTTTTGGTTGGCTTATTATTATTTTCTTCTTCTAACACCAATATTTCAATACGAGTCTTTTAGTATGTCAACTGTCTTATCAAGACTGAAAGGTGAAAGGTCGGAGCAGGCAGGTTCTGCTTTCTGTCAACGTGTCTCCGAGATATATCTGGTGCACTCTCCTTGTTTGAATGAATTTGAAATTGATTTACTGGGTGTAATGATGTGCTCAGTCAGGGCAAATGAGTCAGACGAACCAAAGAGAAGCCCGGTGTGTTTACGTAAAGTCCACAGGAAGATGAATGAGAGGAGTTTTACAGTGTTCAGCTGCTCAGACGCTTTCATTCGCTGAACTCCTTGGATTCTGTCAACAAACGTTAACAAAAGATCGACAGAGGTGTTCAGCACTCCAGAGAGCCTCGTTTAAACTTCATTGTAGACAATTGACATGGAGCCACTGGTCTTAAACAACAACCATTACAAAACAATTATTTTCTCTCGTTCACACACACACACACACACACACACACACACTGAGAGTGAACGAGAGGAGAACATGAGACGGTGTGAATCTTGGAGCCAGAAAATGGATCACAGTGTCAAAGTTATTATTGTCAGTTATGTGCAATTAAATGATATGCTTTAACATTGTGACGTGTCTTAGTCAAATGTGGACATGCTGGAACACATATATTCTTGACACGTTTACAGATTAATAAGATCTGTCGTCAAAATTACTTTTCATTCTAAACTTTTTTTTTTTATGCTGTTTTCGGACCAAACACACGCAAGAGTGAGTATGAAGAGCAGCACATAATTCTACAACTAACTACAGTAGAGCCGTTTTCAGATATGAACTCCGGACAATGTCAACTGGAAATACTCTGTTTGGTTTAGTCGAGGGAGTAGAGCATGCAGGAAGCAGGTCATGGCTGCGTCACAGAGCCGGTTCATGATTTGGTCATAAACAACTGAGCCTCTTGCCATTCCTTGAATTTGTCTGATGACTTTGGTGTTGGCCCTTACTGACTTAATTTCCTGCCTCTTGTTGTTTGCAATTTTCATTGCCGTCTTCATGTTAATTACCGTTCTTCTGTTTTGGTTTCTTCAAATTTTGCGTGAGCCAATGGAAACGTCATCAATAGACACACTTGCTCGCTGTGAATTCTCACACTTTAGACTCTATCAGAGATTACATTTGTAGTCAGGAGCTGGCAGGATAAAGAGACCGCTTAATGTCCGGTCTTACTGATTAAGACATTTGCGTCCTCAAATATAGCTCCGCTGGGTAATGTCCAGTGTTGGGAAGTATACTTTCAAAACGTATTCCATTACAGAATACGGAATACATGCCCACAAATGTAATTTGTAACGTATTCCGTTACATTACTCAATACGTTTACAAATTACATTTGTAACAGTTCCGACTCCATTGTGACTGATCACGCAAATAGCTAATTTTTTTGTTTTCATATTGGGGCTTCTGGGAAATGCATAGTTGCCTTAATTTATTTAGAGAGTGAATAAACTCGTGAAACAGAAGTATCGTCATGTAATCCATTGATTTCAACAATGTAACTGTATTCTAAATACCATCTATTTAAATTGTAACTGTAACGGAATACAGTTACTCATAATTTGTATTCTGAATACGTAACACCGGTACATGTATTCCGTTACTCCCCAACACTGGTAATGTCTAGATTAGTTCAGGGCTAAAGTGCATGTGTGAAAGGGGCTTTGGATATGAGGTGTATTGTCATCCTATTTTATCTGATCATTCTATATAACATGTATTTAAGCTTTATCTGAACATTTATGACTGGTATCTAAGATTCGACAGGAGACCTCAGATGAACTTTACTTTCAGAAGACACCTCTCTGGAAACATCTGGGATGCGTTATCAATGGGCCCTCCAAGACAGAGCCAGTTGGCATGAAGCCATTGGTCAAAGTATTGTTTCCTCCCCCATCTATGTTACACACATTATAGAATATATACCATGTTCAAACAAAGAAAGTCAGAGGACCAGTGGAGAATCTGGGAAGCTGTCCTCTCCGAGCTCTGCAGGGCTTGTAAATGATGCTGATTTCTTGGATGTGAATAAACCTTTATAATCAAGAAACAGTGTCGGCGGATTCCTCTCCACATAGCATTACAGCATCGCTACAAAATACACCACAGATACTACAGACTTTAACTGGATGTGTAATCAACCTGAAAATTAGTAATAATATGGGACCTTTAAGTATTGTCAGTGTATTGAATGATGGATTCTTTTTCATACTGAACCATGAGCTGATTGTTGATTGCGAAAATATGCCTAAACAATACACAGTGAGGTGATAGATCAGGAAAATCCTGGTTTAAAGGAATGTCAGACATATCAGACTGAAATTTTCCATTTATCAATGTCCACTTTATTGTCTCTTCTCACTGTTTAAACATAATACCTCAGCTATATTTAGAACTGTCTGCCTTTTCTTTAATTTAGCATTTCATCAAGGTTTTTAGTCAATAATCCGTATCCCCTAAATGTTGATTTAAAGTGGCACATCAGTCCAAATGAAATGTTGTGAAACAGTAGAGCTTAGCCAGCAGGGAGGGATGCAGTAATTTATTCTCTTGTATTTCCTCTCCCAGGCAGCCGGGAGAGGTGGCACAAATGGACCGTTTTAATTAAAAACTGCTGAGACACTGTGATCCTGGAGGAAGATTGGCAGCCACTGTCAAGTCTTCCCATTCTTATGGTGTGTAGGCAGCACACTATGGTGCACCTAATTCAGTTGAGGGAAAACCAATAACAGGAACCCAATTATTACCTTTACAGGGAGGCAAAGTTCTCTCCAAGCTCTCCCATTGTCTGCTGTGCTTGTGAGTTTATTTCAGTCACTTTTTGAGTCGTTATAGGGCTTCACTCCAAGCCGGTGACGTGCAGTGCAACAGTTTTATATAATGAACCATATGTAATCCCTCATTGTGAAGATGAGACTTCCAAAAGCTTTGTCCGATATGTATTGTAACCAAACATTCAGAGAGGTGTTGGCTACATTTACATTATTAAAAATCCATTACATGGCTGATCTCTCTTGTTGGGAGATCAGGAGCTTCTCATTGTATAAGACAATGATCCCCAACCTTTTTGGCTTGTGACCCCTAAAACAAAACAATGTCTACTTGCAACTCGTCACCAGTTGCATAATGTCTATTGGATGTGACCTGTTCAGCTAACTCTTTCTGGTGTACTTACAAACTTTCCAATACATCGTTTTATGAGTGCATAACCTATATATATACTAGTGTAGACCTTTGGTATCATTTCGGGCATTATTAGTGGGGTCATTTAAGAGATACAAACGTGGGTCCATTAGCCCCGCGCTAAGCTATTCAGCGGCTAACGCTACTCTATGCTAACTCGCCCAATGTTAGACCCAGGTGAAAAAAGCTTCTGGGGGGGTGTTTGGCTCGAGGTCATGGTGCAAAGGACCCTAGGGTGAATTACTCCGAACCATCACTTTAAGTACTGTAGTACATCTCGTTATGTACTGCACCAGACTGGCCAGTTCATTAAGTACTGCAGTGCATCTCCTCCTCATGTACTGTTTTTTTTGCTGAGTACAGTATAGTTTCAGCCCTTGTCAATCTTTCTGATTTAACCGCATGTGCCTCTTCACAAGACGAGCAGAGAGGCATTTTAGGGAAAGTGAGCGGTGTCTCCACTGAGGAGAGGAAATAAATCATTGCTTGTATCTTCATCTGTGTAAAACAAACAGCAGTGCTAAATCAGGTTTTGTTTATTTCTCTTTTTTTTATACTTCAGTTTGTGGGGATATTTCCGTTTGGGTTGCCTTCCCTTCTGTAATTGGTTATCTAGACTTCCACAGCGGGGCTTGTACACTAAAGCATGCTAATCACATTAGGAGCGCAGCTTTTGGCCGATGGAGAACAGTACATCAGTGTGTTTACTCCCAGCAGCTGGAATACGTCCATGATCAGCAGCGGAAATGAAAGAAAATGATCCAGAATGATCACATAAGGACATGAGCATTCAGTTGGGGATTCACTAATTGCCCATTCGGCCTTCTCTTTCTTCCTCTCATGTCACAGCTTGTGCGCTTCTGATGGAGGAATAATGTTTGAGTTGGCATCAATCTCATTCTTATTTCTGGTGTGTTGGAAAAAAAGTCATTTATTGTGATTTAAAATATTTTCAAGAGGTCATCAACTGTGTTACGGTTCAGTAATGTACAATCATTACTCCAACTGAAAGGAAAACTGGTGACAATATGTAATAAATAATTTCCTAAATTTCAGTTTAATGTCAGACATCTCTAACTTATTCATACATTTAGAAAGATTGTGTAATTTAAATGTAATGATAAATGAATAATGTCCAACTTAGTTACAAGGTTATTCAAATTTAATGGCTTATAAATAATATTGGGTGCATCTCTAGAAACATGAATTAATACAGAAAACATCTACATAAAGAATTATGTAGATGTTCAGTGTGTCATCAAATCTCAAATTCTGCCCCAAGTTCAATTGGATTCATCTTAAATATTATCCTAAGGAATTCCAGAACAGTAAAAATAGCAACATAGATAAATGTAATCAACAATTCATCATTTAACCTACAAAGCCCAACTCCAGTGAAGTTGGGACGTTGTGTAAAACTTAAATAAAAACAATACAATGATTTTCAAATCCCTTTCAACCTATTTTCAAGTGAATACACTACAAAAACAAGCTATTTAATTTTTAAACCGATAAACTTGAGTGAATATTTTCAATAAAACAATTTTGAATTTGATGCCTGCAACACGTTCCAAAAAAGCTGGGACGGGGCATATTTACTACTGTTTTACATCACCTTTCCTTTTAACAACACTCACCGTGCGTTCATGGACATCGGAAAAACATTTTTTCCGAGTGAAAACGTCACCATTCACGACACTTCCTGTGGGAATCAGAGGTGGGAAACTCGGGCTGGATTTTGCTAACTGAGTTTCCCAGTTGGTGACGCGTTGTTGACAACTGACGTTTGATGGAGGCGACTTTGGTTCACTGAACATATTTCAATGACAATAAACTGTTTATTGTGGAAAAATGCCTCTGCCAAGAAACATGTACAGACATAACATGTTTAAAATTATTCATAAATAGGCCCATGTATAAAAAAAACAACACATTATCTGTGTCTTTTCCCATTGGTTGTCCTGCAGATAACCCAAACAAACACCTGGCGATGTGCTGTTTGTATGCTCGCATGAGAAAACAGCAGAAAATCTTTTGTTATTGTGGCCTCCATGTTTTCACCCAGCTGATGCTCTAGGCTACAGCCAACCGTTGGTGGCAGTTGCAAAAAAAAAAAGTTGCAATGCCAAACGTCAATATAACAGAAGAAGAAGAACACGCATCCCGACCATGTGAACGCTACCAGTCGGAAAAACAACGTAACCACAGGGGCGGTGCCTGTTATTCCGAGGTGGCATGAACGCGCCATAAATAAGCATTTGGGAACTGAAGACGCTAATTGTTGAAGCTTGTAAGTGGAACTCTTTCCCATTTTTGCTTGATGTAGGACTTCAGTCACTCAACAGTCCGGGGTCTTCGTTGTCGTATTTTGCGCTTCATAATGTGCCACACATTTTCAATGCGAGACAAGTCTGGAATGCAGGCAGGCCAGTCTGACCAAATGATTTCACTAGATGAAAAGTCAGAGGATCACCAAAAGTTATTACAATTCATCATTGGGATTTGTCATGTGGGGGGGCTCTCCCTAGGAGGGTCCGGGGGTAAAAAATTTGAAAAATAAACCGTTAAATGGAGAGTTTTGTGCAAAGAAATAGAGAAATTGAGTCTTACATAATATGTGCAAAACTGCAAGGTTAAGAGTCTATACTCTGCATTGTTGTAGTATCAATAGGTATTAGGGCATTTAGCATTTACATTACTGTTAATCAGTCATCACTTGATTACACATTGTATTACCTTGTTATGATATAAGAAGTGACCCATACAATGTGCCAAACATAATGTGCAGCATATGACAATAGCAACAGCTGAGAATATTTGGGTCTGTGGTGACCAGGTCCATCTCACACAAACATCCTTCTCCCAATCTCTCTCTTTACTACAACACACACACACACACACACACACACACACGGCACTGAGTGGGGCTCTCCGATGCTCGGAGGCGAGTTGTGGTCGGTTCGGAGCCCTGCCACTGGAGGAGATGCGACAGCGAGGACCGGTTCAACGGCTTGGTTAGCGACATGAACTCGTCGCGGCCGGTGGAGATCCGAGCACCGGGCTTTCACCGCTGTAAACGGGGTTTTTAGCTTTAGGAGAAGGCATTTTATCTGTTAATCCTACTGACGTAGACACTTTGGCGTTATGTAGTTGACCCGCAGTGGTGAATTGTCTGCAGTGCTGCGCGGGTTGTTGCCGTGTTCTGAGTGTTCTCATCTCACCTCCGCCGAGACAAAATAGACATGCCATTTCAAAAATCTTTCATTTATTGTGAGAAATATCATGTTTTCAAAAGCTTTCATAAAATTGTATGTGAGATATTTAGACTGCAAGCAGGCACATCCAGACAAAGGAGCAGGCTTATGTGCCAGGGCTGAGCCCCGTAGAGCCCCGGCCCAATTTAACCACTGCAATTCATCCCGAGAGGGAACATGAATGTTTGTACCACATTTTATGGCAATCCATCCAAAAGTTGTTGAGATGTTTGACTCAAAACCACAAATGTCAACCTCAACTTGTTGATAATGAAAAGTCAGGGGATCACCAGAGTCGGTAGGATTCATTATTCGGGGACCACGCATGTCTGTACAAAATTTCAAGGCAATCCATCTGTTGAGATATTTCAGTCTGGACCAAAGTGGTGGTTAGACCAATCAAACGATAATGTCATGTCCGCAGTTGTGTCTCTAGATTGGCTAAAAAGTGAGTGAGTGCAGGTCTAAATGGAAAGTACAAGTTGTGAATTGTGATGTATTTTATTGTGATGCATTTCAGATTTTTGCCTGAGTCAGTCACAGTATAATTTATGTGCCCTCGGGGGATTATGGGTGTCTGTACAGTACACTGGTGATCTTGGAAAAAATGTCAAATTGTTTTGAGCACAAAGGTCTCTGTGACATTTCTATTTCGGAGCAGTGACCTCTCTGCCACCCTGCAGCCTGCTGCTGTCATTACAGTCTGCCCAGATGTCTGCTAATGTCACAGATAAAGCTCAAACCTCTGCTGTTGACCACTTGCATCTGCTCATCTCACTGCATTTTCACATTTATTAAGCGAACATGCAGCTCCTGCCTTCACAGAGAGAGGGTCAGGTGAAGAAAGGTGGATTTTATAACCGAGGAAAAAAAACAGCAGGTCTACAGTTTTATGAAATGGTTGAATCTCCCAACCTTTGTCCTTTAGTACACTGCCTCTCAGGTATGACCAACAACTCTGTGAGTTGGCAGGTTCACGTGCAACTCAATAATTTATAACACGTCTTACGAAAGGCCTTAAAACTGTGTTTTAGGGGACTGTAAGAAATGTTTTTTTTAAATGCTTCAAAGCTTAATAAAAAATGCATGACTTGGAAGGAAAGGAGAATACAAAACCCCAAAGTAGAACAACATGTGTGCAGGTATTGAGGCGGATTAGCGCCAGAGGCGTTGGTCACCGGGAGCAGCAGAAGTTTTCCCGATGGCCTGTTTGGCGCGCTGAGCCTGCGGCGAAATGAAAAGATAAAACGTCCAATGCTGTGTGACAATTCTGCACTGGGGCACATTTTATTCTCATGAACCAGCCTCCATGAGCTGATAGCTGACAGTCTGAGTCTAATTTACATAACAGTCGATGTAAAAGTTAGATCTGGTCAAGGGCGTAACTTTGGGTTCAACATTGGGGGTCGAAAAACAAAAAACGTTGAAATAATTGTCCAAAAAGACTCTTGAAAATAGTGACAAAATTTCTAAAAATTGTCTAAAATGTTTTTTTTTTTAAATTGTCTAAAATGTTTTTTTTTTAAATTGTCAAATGTTTTTTTAAAAATTGTCTAAAATGTTTTTTTTTTTAAATTGTCTAAAATGTTTTTTTTTTAAATTGTCAAATGTTTTTTTAAAAATTGTCTAAAATGTTTTTTTTTTTTAATTGTCCAAAATGTTTTTTCTAAAGAATTTACAAAATTTTTGAAAGAAGCGACAAAAACCTTTTTAAAAACACAAATCAAAAAGGTGACAAAAATGAAAAAAAAATTCCAAAACATACTCAACAAAGACAAAAAAGCAACAAAAACTTCATTAGCCCCCCCTGTAAATTACACCCATGGATTTGGTGTTCCTTCATGTCGATAAACAAGGTGGACAAAGTAAACAATTCGAAATATATTCATTCATTCAATCTACGTATTTATATACAAGGTTCAATCAGAGTTCACTCTCTTTTTTGCATGAGCTTTCTGCGTACACTAGGGCTGGGCATCACCAAGAATTTAGCTTGATGGTGTTTTTTGCCCCAAACTGCTCCTTCAAGGCAGCGCTGCGACCCCTGCCTTCAAGGCACCTAACCCTAACCTTAACCTTAACCCTAACCCTAACCCTAACCATAACCAGTGCCTCCCAACGGTGCCTTCCAACGGTGCCTTCCAGGCACCGTTGGAAGGCCTGGAAGGCACCGTTGGGGGCAAAAAACACAGATAAACAAGGATTTCCCGAATCGATTTGATTCCGATTCACATGATCCCGATTCGATTACATTTTCCATTGTAACATTTCAGTTACAATACCAATTTTGCTTGGATAAAAAAGAGATTCTCAGAGAACGTATGCTGTAAACTGTACAAAAAAGAAGCAACCCTCCATATATTTTGTATAATGCACCAATAAAAATGTTTACATTAAAGGTTAAAATGGTAAAAGTTTGTAACAATGCATCATTGTAATTTTAGTTGGTTGGCTTCTTTGTAATATGTCTTTGGATTAACAGGAAGTAAATTAACAAATATTGTAAATACCTAAATTGGGAAGAAAAGAAGGAATAAAAACATTCATGTTAAAATAGAATGCAAACAAAAAGATGTATTCGTAAGATGTCAAAGTTTAGAGTCGCTATGACTACAGCTTTATCTTCTTTTGGTTCAGTCTTGGCTGTTATTAGTGTACATACTGTATTGCACATTTGAGCAGCAGCATCTCTAGAAGTCTAATGCATTTGAATATTTTAAATTCAATTTATGCATTTTCTTATGAATTAAACATTACATAATTGAAGTGAACCTTTGAATAATTCAGGAGCTGCTTGGGAAGCTGAGGTCAGCAGGATAAGGCCAGATCTGTAATATGAACAGTTGTAGTGCACATTTTCTACATACCATGTTGTACAAATACAGTGGAGATTCTCCGGCACAGGACACTGAATATCGTTTTGTGAAAAAAGTAAGCATGTGGAAAGAGGCCGAAAGGGAATGGGCAACCCGGTGTTGCTGGGGTGAAGTTATTGTCCTCCTCTGTAAACACCTGGATTTTGATTTCCCATTAGTGGTGCCTTCTAGCCTAGAAATCCACCATAGCGGCAGCAATTTTAATTTGCAGCCACAGGGTCGTCTAGCAACTCTCCGTTGGCTTGCTAGCTGGAAAAAACAGACTCTAGTCAGGCCAATCACATTGTGTGATTCGGTGTGTCGGTGGGTGGGCTTAATATAATGACTGCAGAGTTATGACGGTTCCGCGTGAATTCCCTGCTACTTGAAAACAAAGATGATGGCTGCTGCTGCTGGCAAAAAGCGGTCTTTCAAATCGGCTTTGGCCGCGACTCTGGAAGACTTGGAATTAAGCTTTTCTTTGAGAAATGAACAAAGCACAGCACTGAAGTCATTCTTATAAAAGGAAGATGTGTTCGGAGTTTTGCCGACTGGATACAGCAAAAGAGCCCCAAATTCCACATAAGGAGGCAGGACGGATGGTGAATGGGTCGGACAAAGACAGGACTTTCACCCAGGAGACTGGTGTGAAGATACTTTACGGAACAAACCAAACTACATCATGCGTGTAACTGGAAGTTAAGTAGATGATTTCAACCCAAACCACAATCTTCTTCTAAACATAACTAAGTAGTTAAGGATGTGCTTAAAAACGCGACCATTATGTTCGTTTATGAGGACGAAAAAATGCTCCTTTTCAGATAATTGTCTATATAAAACTATTAATTATAGCATTATCAATTTGCAGATCTTTATTGATTTTACAATGTTTTTTATATTTAATTTGTATTGTTTTCAGTTTCATATTTATGTTAATCCTTTTTAATTATTGTTAATTTCCTTGTTTTTTTCTTGTCTTTTCTCTAACAAAAAGGTACCATGTTCATTTAACATTAAGGGCCCTATTTTAACAATCTGAAACGCAAGTATCAAATGTGAAACGCAAGTAGCTTTGTGGGCGGATCTCGGGCGCTGTTGCTATTATACCGGCGGGATAAATGAGTCTTGCACCCAACGCAAATCTAAAATGGGTTGGTCTGAAGTAGCTAGGTGTGGTTTGGGCGTAACGTGCAATAAACCAATCAGAGCGTCATCTCACATTCCCTTTAAGAGCAGGGCGCTTGTTCCATGGCGGATTGCTATTATGACGGCAGATTTGCCTGGCGCACGCCAGCGGGAGCTGTCCGGGATGCGGCAAAGTAATAAATGCCCGTTCTTGGCCGGGTGGCGATGTTGCTGGGGCCTCTCGGGCACATCTCCTCAAGTCTGGAGAGGATTGCTGCAGCCATGCAGCGTGGGCCTCCAAACGCACCACCTGCTCCTGTTGTGCCCCTTCCTCCTCCCCCCACTGCATCTCCGTCCACCCGCTCCACCAGGAGCACATTGCGCATTGCCACTCCCGGACCAGATCCCGCCGGAGTGTCCAATCCCGCTGTAGTTCAACATCACGTCTCCTTAAGTCCTCTAATATTTCCTCATTTATGTCATCAACACATCCATGATTCATAGAAATGTTGTGTAAAGTCACACACACTTTTTGAGGATTGTACTGTAAAGTGCCTCCTGACCTATCCAAACACCTGAAGCACATTTTCAGTAATATTTTTCTTTGTAATTATGTGTGGTTTGCAAAAATGGGAACTGCTGCGTCCATGTAGATGAGAGAAGCAAAGTGTATGCGCGTTGTGCACACGCTACATTATGGCCAAGCATGCACCCCTAAAATAGCATCTGAAAAACTGCGCCACTGACTTTAGACTAGTGCCACTGACTTTAGACTAGTGCCACTGACTTTAGACTAGCGCCACTGACTTTAGACCAGGTTTTTCCTGGTCAGTGGCGGAATTATTTTCTGAAACTTCAAAATAGCACCAGGTAACGTTTGCGCCTGAACACGCCTCCTCTTTTCGCTGAACCGCCCCCGGGAGCGCAAATACATTCCCTAATTTACCGACGTGCGTCTGTGGAGGGAAAAGTCCGCTGTGCGTTGGGTGCAAAATAGGAATGATACATGCGTCGGTGTACAAAGGCAGTTGCACTGAGTGCAAGATAGCGCCCATATTGTGACTTGTGGCCGGTTAGCTCAGTTGGTAGAGCAGGTTGGTAGCTGGTAGAGAGGTTTACTCCTTGATGCAGTGGCTGTGGGTTTGAATCTGACCTGCAGCCCTTTGCTGCATGTCATTCCCCTTCTCTCTCCCCTTGCATGTCTTCATCTGTCCCTAAAATGCCCCAAAAAAAATCTTTAAAAAGAAATCACATGGTGATGTGCTTGTTAAAAAATACACCTTGTAAAATGTAAACATGTTTATTTGCTCTGTTTATCACTGCTGATAAACCTTCTGATTCCCCCTCCAAATTTTTTTCTATTTACATAGAAATATTTTATAATTCCCTTAGCTTTTGCATGGGTTCATTTTAAACTCTTTTATCATTACCGACCCTGTTTAAACCCCAACATTTTTAAAGTCTTTTTTTACTCAGTGCCTTTTTCTTGATGAGTAGGCTATAAGGCATGCTGATCAGATTTCTGTTATGAAAATCGGGGACATTTCCAGTTCACCGGTCAATGTATCATTAAAATATCCAATATTTTTATCTATGAAATTAAAAAGGTGGACAACTCCAGGTTTCATGTATTTTGACCATGGTAACTGACAAAATAGTTTATATCCATGACATTCCACTTCCGGGATTGCTCCGTTACCGCCGGAAACATTTAGGCCGGATATCCGTTGCCTTCCGCTTTCTTTGTGTTGGCATTTTAAACTCGGGTGGATTTGTGAGGACTATGGTTAACTGCTCCTCAGATCTCTGCAGGGTAAATCCAGACAGCTAGCTAGACTATCTGTCCAATCTGAGTTTTCTGTTGCAAGACTAAAACAACTTTTAAACGTACACATGTTCCACTAAAACAAGTTCCTTCCGAGTCTATTTTGCAGCGGCACCGGGTCTTTTCTCCGGTGCTTAGCACCGCCCAAGACCCCTGAATACTATGTGGAGTAGCCAGACTTTCCTCCAGCGCGCTTTGGTTGGAGGGTCTGGCAAAGCGAGACTACTGACAAAACAACGCGATTAAGATGTGTCTTTCTTGCCACGTAAAATATTATTTCTCTTTGTGGTCTGTTTATAACACACCGTTAAAAACTGGACTGTTCTGGTAACAGCTCCAGCCGGGAACAGGCCACCAAAAACAGGGACTGTTCTCGGAAAACGGTTGTTATGGGATTGTATAGGAAGGCCAAAACTGAGATTTACACCTACATTCATATGTATCTGGTTTGATTCATACCACATAATACACAGTTCATTACTGTTCGCAACATGTTTTGGTTCTTCATTTAAATATGTTGCTAAATTCCTGCCTGCGTTCTGTGTTCAATCCATTAGGACTGAGAAACACTGCTTGTGCTGTTTCATTAACAGTCAGCATGTGCAAAGTGGAGTGGCTCAGTGACATCAGAGAGGGATTTACCTTGTAGGATCAAAGCCATCCTTGATATTAGTGTCCTTCACCGCCGCCCCTTCATCCCAGCTCCCTCATCTGCCCACATGAGTCGGCCATCTGGAGTGATTTCAAGAGCCTGCGTGCTCCAGATTAAGACATAATGAGCATGGGAAATCACTGCATTGTTCCACCTGCACATGAATATAAAACCATGTACAGATCCTCTTTTATTTGGTTATAACGAAGCCTGTATAATAGTGTTTAATTTTAATGAGGTCTATAAAACTGATCTAAAACTATGGAGGATATATTTATTCATAATTCAAATTGAAAGTCCAAAGAGGAAATGAAGCGAGATCAAATAAAAAATGTAATTTTACTACGCTACTAGGAGAAATCATGCCATAATTGAATTTTAAAAAGAAAAAGGAAACTGAAAAAGCAAAGTTGAAATTTTAAATGATAATTTGAAAATGTAAAGTGCAATGTAAAAAGTCAAATTTAGCTTAAATATAAATGCTTAAACTGAAATCTTTGAAATATTTTATTGATTGAAAATCGCAATGGAAATAAGAAAAGAGAAACATCAAATATGAAACTCAAAATGTGAAATGGAAAAGCTTAAATGGAAATACTTAAAATCTCAAATAGAGAAAAAATAAATCATTTTATTTTAGCCACACTGTCTACGGCAATGGCTTCAACTTGGTGAATGTATTCTTACGTGTCTGACCATGTGGCCTCACACACAGACTCACCAGGACTAAAAAGCAGCATTAACAACTCCACGCAGTTCCCTATCGGTCTGACAACGAGAAAGCAGCAGACAGTCCGGCAGGTAAGAGGCTGCCTTTCGCGACTAGCTAACATTATCAGCTGTTATTGGCTTGCATGCATGACTAGTTAAATTGATACCATGGCAACTTGCAGAATAGAACACAGGCAGTGTCACGTCATTTAGGGTGCAATATGCTCTGCTGGAAAAGAAAAATCAGCTTCCTGCAATTGTCTGGGGCCTACCTGGAGATGCTGGTTAACAGTTAGGACCAGCTGATTGGGCTATCATAATTAACCTGCATCTGATTCAGTTCTGTCTCATGGCAGTGTGTTAAGATGACCTGCTTGGCTTCCATCATAAATGTTTGTTTGATGCTAGCATTATAGCTGCTCCGGTTGAACAGTGTATCCGTAGAAGACACAGACATTACCCATAACACTTTAGTCTAAAAATGTAATAGGCCTGATATAATACAGGATGAGACTGTTGAAGCAGTGCAGTGGATGAGGATAAGACAAGCTCGACTGTTTTTCTGTTGCACTGACTTGTCCTCTCTGCAGAAAGATGTTTCACTTGAACATCACAGTAAAGGAGCGCTTGGTGTCACAGCTTTGGACCAGCAGTCTAATGCAGAGTTTCCACAAGTGCTCACTGGGTCACATCCCAAGCTGGACTTGGATAAACAGCTGATTGTGTAACCACTGGATCAATGGACACCACTAGAGTCAGGACTCTCCCTCTCTCTGACACATTGACACTTTATAAAAATTGTACATTTTTTATTTTATATGATCTAATTTCCATACCCTTTTTTTATTTTGCTTGTTATATATTTCTATTTCCTACTACTGAACATATCTGTAGTTGCTGCTGTGACACCTGCATTTATCCTATAGGGGAACAATACGGTCCTATATTCTCTTATTTGGCCGCCAACTATAACTACTATAATTCAGTTATGATTATGCAGTGAATTATTTGTTCTGTGGAAGAATCTGAATTTGTTGAGACAGCAAAAATTATTTGTATTTGTATTACAGTAAAAGTGAAAATAGGCGTAACAATACTGTTTGGACTTCCTTGTGACTTTACTCATATATACTGCTCTGCCAAACTCAGTGTGCTTCCCAGCAGTCAGCTCCCCCTGCTGTCCATAAGGTGCCTCTGCACCCCTTTCATTTCAGACCCTCCCACCAGCCTTTGGGCCACGCCTCATTTACATACGCTTTTGACAAATCCAAATGGAAAAGCCAAATGTTAAATCCAAATGGAAAAGGTGAATCTTAAAATGTCAAAGGGCAATTGCCAAATGTAAAATTAAAAAGATAAAATTTCAAATTGAAAATTATAAAGTGCAAAGGCTAAAATAAAATGATTTCTTTTTTTCTATTTGAGATTTTAATTTAAGTATTTCCATTTAAGCTTTTCTATTTCACATTTTGAGTTTCATATTTGATGTTTCTCAATAAAAGATTTCAGTTTTAGCATTTATATTTAAGCTTTTCATTTTAAATTTGACTTTTTACATTGCACTTTACATTTTCAAATTATCATTTTACATTTCAACTTTGCTTTTTCAGCTTTTTCAGCTTTTTCTTTTTTAAATTCAATTATGGCATGATTTTTCCTAGTATCGTAGTAAAATAATATTTTTAATTTGATCTTGCTTCGTTTTCTTTCAATTTGAATTATGAATAAATATATCCTCCATATAAAACTACTGTGTAAGGGCAAATAAATAACTGAGCAGTTTCACATATAAACATTTCATTTATTTTCTAAATTTATATAATAAATTTAATACCAACCAGTCCACAAAGTCGTCCTTTTAGAGCCCAAATATCCCTATATATATGTCTTTGATGCTGTGTTTGGGAATGTGGGTGATTTAATGACCTGAGTTTACATTCTCCAAATGCACTCAAGCTGCAAACGATGGGTTTTGAAGGCTGATTCAAATATGTTTATAAACTATATGACTATTATTTATAGACAAAGTATTTAGGCAATGAATAGATGGAATATTTATCCACCAGGTTTATGTTCCTGGCAGTGTAGTGAAGGTGTTTAAACATCATGTTGGTAGATAATATAACTGACCAGCTGAAGGAATCTATCTATCTATAAAGATAATGATTTACAGTTTTTGTTGTGGCTACTCAAATATTTCTCAAGAGTGTTGTGAAAATGTGACTTGTGAAATGTGACTTTATTATGTAAAATCCTGCCTCCAGTTTTACTCCCAAGTAGTGAAAAAAACAAGACAAAATCCTGTACACTGTGGATCACTTTATTCAATTTAATCACAACGTTTCAGTCAAATGCTTTTTTCACAGTCAGAGTTTATGATCCTAGTCACCTGTTTATTAGACTTTCTGGAGTGCAGGAACTTTATAAGTTACCTGCCCCCAACTGCATATATTGTATTAAATTAAGTTGCATAATAAACTGGGCCTACAATAATGTGTGGGCAGCCTAAACCCTTTACAAATACCTTTTTTAGTGCATGGAATATGAACCTGTTATATAAAATACTTGTTGGTATAAGTTTATCTTTTTTTTTACAAATAGGCTGATTTATATTTGCTAATTTGTTGGATATATGTTAAGACATTTATTTTTAACTTTTCACAGTTGCAAAGAAACTCCATTAATTTTGCCTGATGATAGTCTAGTACCGAAACGTTGCTTACTGTTAAATTTATGTTTTGCAAGTTAGAAAGGATGCGGGAGTTTCTTTGCAACTTTTGACTTACTTATCCCCCTCCGACGCACCTGTCTCACGTTATAGAAGTATTTTTCTGTAATGAAAAACCCTCAAAAAATTAACAGTAATTTAGTGGCCCGCCTGTAGTAACTCTGATGACCCCCTGTTGAAGATCTCTGCTGTAGTGCATACAAGGGACCACCTAAGAGCTTTTTAATTTATCTATTAATTTCTTCAATAATACGCCTCTAAAATGTTTATTCTCATGTTCAAAACAAGTTTTAGACAAATTTAAGGATTTCTTGCTTTTTTAGAAGTTAAAGGTCCCATGACATGGTGATCTTTGGATGCTTTTATATAGACCTTAGTGGTCCTCTAATACTGTATCTGAAGTCTCTTTCCCGAAATTCAGCCTTGGTGCAGAATTACAGCTAATAGAGCCAGTCCCACAATGAGAGCCAGTCCCACAATGAGCTTTCCTTAGGATGTGCCATTTCTGTGTTTGTAGGTGGAGGGTGGGGGTGTGGCCTTGACCAACTGCCACTTTTCTCGTTTGAAAACCATGATGTCTCTCTCTCATGGGTGGGCTAAATTTTCTGGGCGGGCAAAGCAGAGAAAGGGGAGGTAACCTCTCTCCTTATGACCTCATAAGAAGATTCCAGAGCGGCCCATCTGAGCTTTCATTTTCTTAAAGGCAGAGCAGTATACCCAGGGCTCGGTTTACACCTATCACCATTTCTAACCACTGGGGGAACGCATATTAATGTTAAAAAACCTCATAAAGTGAAATGTTCATGCCATGGGACCTTTTTAAGGGGAAAACACAAAAGATGTTCACATAAGAAACAAGCGTTTGTGTCCTGGGAGAACTACTTCAGGGGACCGGTGTTTTAACCCAAACCACAATCTTTTTTTCTAATCTTAACTAGTCGTTTTAGTGGCTAAACTTAACAGTTGTCGCCACATGACAGTCAACCTTTTTCAGCTAAACTTACTAACTGTTAAGGTAGCTCTCACCGTAACCAGTAGGCTACCTGGTAGAAGTTTGATGATGGTAAAACAACAACCAAACAATCAACCAACAATGCTGCAGAGCATTTTTCTCTCAACAACAAAATGTCACTTCATAAGGACTGTATGTCAGTCAAATTAATTCAACTGTTGTTCGTCTGCATGTTTGTGTTTGTTTTCTGTGTATGTACAGGCAATCAATGGTTGTACTGTGTAAGCAGGCTATGCATCTCTGGATCACATGCCCCAAAATACTGAACCTTAAAGCAGTGAGCATAATAGGGCACATTAACGGTTTCACATCATCAGTCTCCTCCTAACATATCTGTAGATTCTTTCATACTGGCAACCGCATGATGTCTGAAATTAGAAGCCACGGGTGTATGGACACCTGGTCCAGATGCAGTTTGGGGCAACAGTTGCTTCTTCTGGAAACACTTGACTAACGTGTGAATAAAACATGAGTGACCTATAAAGGTACGAACACTGACCGAGTGCTTTCTGATGTAACGAAAAAGCTAAGTGAAAGCCTCTTGTTTGTTCCAATGTCCAGTTTCATGTGTATTTAATTTTATCTCTGCAATTTCTCAATGAGATTATTTTCTAAGCAAATCAAAAACATCGGATTTCCTCCTTTTGGAAGGTGTGTATATTCTAAACTCACCAGAGCGAGTTTTATTATGTAATCACAGTGAAAAGCAAATCCCCCAAATTAAATTACATAATATGTCGACGATGACACCTTTTCTGATATTTCTCATATTGGCAGGACAACATTATTTTATGTTCTGACAACGCTACAGTTAAGGTTTGGTTACGTTTGGGCACAAAAACAACTTGGTAAGGGAAAGACCACAGCTTAGGTTAAAATTGCTTCACCGTTAAGGTTAGGGTACTTTTATTGTCTTGGTTACAATAATAAACCCTTGCTTAAGGTTAGGGAGCGATCGTGGTCATTGCTAAAAGATGCCAACGCTGACTGTCAGTCAGACCTATCGTTTATCCATCATGTTAAGGAAAAACTTAGGAGCAGCACAACTCAATTCACATACGTGAAGAAGGTTCGGGAAACTTTGATGAATTACACATAATTTAAAGTGAACGATGGATTGGAAAGTTTGTAAGTACACCAGAAGTTTATGTAAATAACACTTGCCTGCTGGCTTCTGCTCTCTGCTGTTGTTGTTGCTGCTGTAAGACGAGTGCTTAGGGCCGTCTACAAATTACAACACCGAAAAGAGATGCAACAAAAATATTTTTTAATTTAACTTTTTTTTTTAAGTAAGTGCTGTAGTATAACTAGCAGGAGAAAGTAAGTAATAAAGTAAAGTAATAATTGAGGTAAGTTTGGAGACATTACCTTATTTAATCATTAAATTAATGAGTATCTTTGTTGTATCTCTTTTCGGTGTAGTAATTTGTAGACGTCCCTAAGCACTCGTCTAACTGCACGTAGCAGCAGCAGCAACAGAGAGCTGAAGAGAGCAGGCAAGTGTTCATAAACTTCTGGTGTACTTACAAACTTTCCAATCCATCGTTTTATGAGAGCATAACCTATTTGTACTACTTGTAGACGTTTGGTATCATTTCAGGCATTATTAGTGGGGTAACTTACAAGATACAAACGTGGGTCCATTAGCCCCTGCGCTAAGCTATTCAGCTGATAACGCTACTCTAGCTAACTCTCCCAATGTTCGACCCAGGTGAAAAAAGCTTCTGGGGGGGTGTTTGGCTCGAGGTCATGGTGCAAAGGACCCTAGGGTGAATTACTCCGAACCATCACTTTAATGAACACTCAATTGAGGAGACAATTTAGCAGGCAGTAAAGTTTAACCATGAATGTGTTATTGTGCAGTGCCATCCCAACTCTCTGAAGTTCCTGTCCTCCTGAAGCTGGATTTAAACTCATGCTGAAGGTGTTACGTTTAGCTGAACCTTTAAGGTAAACAAAGATTTAGCAGGTGCCTTAAACACAGATGCTAAAGCCTAGTTCAGCCTCTCTCTCTCTCTCTCTCTCTCTCTCTCTCTCTCTCTCTCTCTCTCTCTCTCTCTCTCTCTCTCTCTCTCTGGGAAGTATCAGATGCTAAAACCTAGTTCAGCCTATCACTTTCTCTTTCTCTCTGGGAAGTATCAGATGCTAAAGCCTAATTCAGCCAATCTCTCTCTCTCTATCTGGGAAGTATCAGATGCTAAAGCCTAGTTCAGCCTACCGCAGGAAATTTCGCCGGATGCATGTATTTTTGCTGATGTCAGTCACCTTCCACTTTCTTTGTGTTGGAATTTCAAACTCCTTTAAAATCCAGACAGCTAGCTAGACTATCTGTCAAATCTGAGTTTTCTCTCGCACAACTATTCTACAACGGCTCTGTGTGGAGGTTAGCAACGGCCATGACGATTGTGATTGTTTTAAAGAAATGCCAATAAACCAGAGCACCATCCCGGAATGCTGTGTGGACTAGCCAGACCCTCCTCCACTCCGCAGCGTGTGGATGGTCTGGCAAAGCGAGACTACCTGACCTGTGACCTATGAATGACCTGATGTTGCCTAAGCTTTCCCTTTGTCTCATCATACCACAACATGGTATTTCTGGAAATTCCACCACACATCGTCCCATCTGGTTTTGTCCCAATTTCGGGGATTTGTTGAAACCACTGATGCTGTTCTTCTTGTGAGGACAGTGTTGAGATGGAGAGAGCAGGATGTGACCATGCCTGATATTTGTGTGTTGGATGCTTTCACCAGCTGAGACATCAGTAGTCAGGCCAGAAGTTGACCTTTTGAGTTTGTGTATGATGCCGCTGTCACTAACCTTCCCCCCCCCAAAAAAATGGAGTTGGGGATGAAGGGAAGGCCTTTGGGGCTGGAGAAGGCTGTTTAAGTGACTGATGAATAATTATTTACATTTATCATTTCATTGGGTTAGATTGATTCTTCCTGTTTAAAGGTAACATTTTAGGATGGATTATGTGTAACCAGTGCTGTTGTACTGCTCTATTGATTTTTTAACTATGCATTAATGCAGCAGTCTTTCACCGAAGTAATTTAAAGCTTGATGGAACATTCTAGTTTATTAGTCAAACTAAAATTAAGATACATTTTTGCTAAGAAATCAGAATGTAAATCTTTGGTTTTGGTTTGTTTACTTATTTGGTCAAAATGTTTAAAACAAAGACATTTTATTTATTTACTTAGCAATGATTGCTCCCCCTGAATTACCATTCTCCAAAGGACAAAATCTGATCTATTGAATAAAAACAGTACGATGGATCTAAATAAATGTTGGATGTTGTAAAGGGACACTATGTGAGCTTGCTGAAAAAGAAAAACGGCTTGTATTGTATCATCTCTTTTGAACCAAAGAAGAATATTTACAATAGTTGTCCGATTCAGTTAAATCGGGAATACAACATCAGTAGAACATCATGAGGCTACATTTGGGTGTTGATTTCTACATATGGACTTCTGGATTTCGTAAAGCAAAGTGGTAAACACTATCCAACATTTTTAGACCATTAAGTCCTCCAAACCATACGACGATATAAGTTGTTTATTCCTACCCTCTCATACGACCCACAGAAGCATTTTCCGTCCTCATATATGTTAAACAATAGTCATTTTTCCATCAACGTATTTGTATGCACATTTTGAAGTATTACATTAGAAAATATTTATGGAAACAGCAAAATTAAAAAAAGAATTCCTAAAATTCGTTTTTTTGCCTTTTTCGAAAAAGAGTTAATGTGCAAAATGGGAAATGGAAACAGCTTTGCCAAATAAGTTGTGACATAGCAAATAGTAACTTACATGACTACAGTCCCGGTATCCATCAGATGGGGGAAGGATCGGGATACGGGTCCCAACCAGTGCGCTGTACACTTGTGGCACTTGTGCCTCAGCCACGTCGGGTAAATTGACAAATTGGTTCAACAGCTTGAATCGTACGGCCCTGCACACCGCGGTGAATGGTTGTCTTACTGACACCAAATGTCTCTGCCACAACCCTGTTTTCTGCACAGGTGGCCAACTTCTAAAATGCTACCTCTCTCCATTTAGCCAAAGAACTTGGCTTCTAAACTCTTTGATTTAGCAAGCCGGTTACGTAACGTCAACTTGTGACGAAACTACGCTTTGCATAGTCTAGTTTATTCGCTCTAAACCAGTTGATGGAAACATGATTAATCACAGCTTTGGTTTGGGTTATAAATTAGACGTTACTTCACTTCCGGTTAGGCATGTGACACAGAACACGTCGTAGCTCTGTTAGTTCCGTAAGGTTAAAAAACTTGTACTTTCCTTTTATTTACAAACAGGACATTACCCCTTGGTCTCCTTTTGTGAAAATCCTATGTTTGTTTGAGAAGTTCACCACCCCAACCTGCCTCCTTAGGCAGAATTTAGCGCTCCTATACTTTGTCACCTTACTTTCGGATTTGCTCCTGTCATAATTGCTACGGCCACTACAGGGCACCACCACTATAAATGTAATTAGGTGTTTTGTCGGGGAAGGACGGTCTCCTTTAAACACTATAGACGTTTTTCACCTGAAAAGAGAGACGAAGCAGGGACCCTCTACTACATATATTGTATAAAATGAAGTTGCATATAAACTGGGCCTACAATAAAGTGTAGGGCAGCCTAAAGCCTTTATACATACCTTTTTATGGTACAATATTAACCTATTAAATATTTGTTGGAATGATTTTATAAATCATGTTTTAACCTTAAACATTCATGTGGCACAGTGAACCCTTAGGATTAACTGTATCTGTGGATGGCTACCTTAGTGGCTACCTATAGGCCAGTAATCCTATCATGAGTGTGGATTTATATTTACTAATAATGTTAGAATTATGTTAAGACATTTTAATTTATGAAAAAACTTGGACAAAAATGGACAATAATTTGGAGGCCCCCCTGCAGTGACTCTGAGGACCCCCTAGGGGTCCCGGACCCCCTGTTGAAGATCTCTGCTATAGTCTTTAGAAGTTGTTATAAAGGATAATTCTGGTTTATTACAACTGGGATTGCATGTACAGTATTTTGGCCATTGTTTCTGTCAGTTCTGATAATGTATTCACCAAGTTAACTGCTGAGACCTTGGAACGCAGCAACGTTGTTGAAAAGGAGTCGAGTACGACCTGTCATTCTGCATACTGACCTCCAAATTATCTTTCATCTGAAATTCACATCCACAGTTACTTTACGTTATACTTCCTCTGCATTAAACACCCTGACAACAGGAAGTAATATGTCACGTTATAATTGGGCTTGCAAATGTCACGTCCTACATGAGGGGAAGTCAATCAATATATTGATTCTCAGTGATTCACTTTCTCCCCTTTTGGCCACAAGTGTCAAGCCTTTGCATGGAATTAACAGTTGAGGTTAAATGTGTATTCCTAAGGAGCAGATAGACATTTCTATCAGTCTGCACTAACAGAGCCTGTTAGTTAATTAATAGTCTCACATTGCCTGACCTACCTCCACAGCGCTGTGGAGTAAGGTCTAGCTATACCATAGATACAGTCTAGGATAGGCGATTAAAAACGCTCTGGGTTGTTTGCATTTCTTTAAAGGTCCCATGGCATGAAAATTTCACTTTGAGTTTTTTTTTAACATTAGTATGAGTTTCCCTGCCTATGGTACCACAGTGGCTAGAAATGGTGATATATGTAAACCGAGCCCTGGGTATCGTGCTCTGCCTTTCAGAAAATGAAAGCTCAGATGGGCCGATCCGGAATAAGCTAAACTGGCTAAGCTCCGGACGCAGTAAAGGTGTCTCTGCAAAATAGTCTCCGGAAGGAAATTGTTTTGGTGAAACATTTGCACTCTGCAAAAGAAAACGCCACATACAATATTAAATTAAGTTAATACAGTAACATGAGCTATTTAAATTAGCTGGATACATGGTTAAACCTCATTAGCTCTTACCAGTGTATCTCCATGTGTACTTGGTCCACAGCAATCCCACCAATCCGTCCCAAAACGTCCCAGTTAGAGAGTAAATGCCGTAAACATATTCTTTGTAAATCTTTACAATCATTCACCGAAAGAACCAAGCAAGGCTGTCAGGTTGCACGATCCAAATTTTCTTCAAAACTTGCCATTTTCAGTGTATAGCTTGCTAGCGTGTTTGTTGTTGTTTCCAGAAGCAAAGGGGTTTCTGAGCAATATTGGCAAACCTTTTCAGAATATATATTTATTACACTGGCTTTTTATCAATCCAATATATTTTTTACTCTGTGTATCAAAAACCAGTGGACACAGTGGGAGCTCAGATTGAAACCTCAGAGTTAACGCCTCCTTATGAAATTGAAATTGTTTATTTGAGAGGATAACCCCTTGAGATGAAGCATCTTGTTTTCGAGGGGGTCCTCGAGACAACGGACAATAAGACAAAGACAATACAATACAACACACATACATTCACACTCGCTAGAGCTCTCCCTCATCCCACCCCACCCACCCGCTCCACCGACTCCTTATTGAAATCAAGTTTGTATATAATACATATTTCAGTATTAGGAAACATGACAACATTTAGCCCATACATACACATATGCATATACATACATATACACACATATATACATACATACATAATATTCGTATGCACACCTGCACCCATACTCATGTATAAACATAAATAAAGAGAACGAAAAGTATCCCAGCTATTTGGACATCTATACCTGAGGAAAACATTTACAGTAAGAATTTGCATACACATAAGTAAAGACCGATGTTTTAAAGGAGTGCAAAGAGGTGACAGATCTTAGAGACCCAGGCAGGCTATTCCAATCTGAAGGGGCTTTAAATTTAAAGGCACGTCTGCCACTTTCTTTATGGATGTTTTGCACAGTGAAAAATGGATATTCAGTGTGTCTTAATCTATAGCTGGGTTTGTATAGAATTAAATATTCCTTCAGATAAGAAGGGTATTCAGAGTACACACATTTAAAAATAACCTGGTACCAGTGATACTGTCTTCTGGCTTTTGGTGATAATAAATTCAGTGAGTCATACATTACACAGTGGTGAGTAGTAAAAGGACATCTCAGCACAAATCTGCATATATTATTAAAAGCAACATTTAATGGTTTGAGATTTAATTCTGATGTGTTTTGATAAACAACATCTGCATAGTCTAATATAGGAAATATTAATTGTGACACAATTCTTAACCTAATCACTTGAGTGAAACAGTTAATAGAGCGATACAATATTCAATTCAATTCAATTCAATTCAATTTTATTTATAGTATCAAATCATAACAGTAAATTACAGTTGATCTTTTTTACAACAGAATTAATATGATACCTAAAGGAAAGTTTTGAATCAAGCCAAAGGCCCAGATATTTAAGTTCGTCAACTTGTACAAGTGAGGTATCATCTACAAATTTGAGTGAAAGATTATTATCTTGATTCAGTGTGGCTGATCTGGTGGGAAACAGTATGCTATATGACTTTTTCTTATTCAGTAGAAGGTGGTTAGATTGAAACCAAAGTTGAATAGCATTGAAGTTTGATTGCAGTGAGGATTGAATCTTAGAGACAGAGACATTAGATGTATAGATCACTGTGTCATCTGCATATAGATGAATATTACAGTCTGAACATATTTGAGGAAGATCATTAATAAATAAAGAAAATAGGAGAGGCCCTAAGGAAGAGCCTTGAGGAACACCTTTCTCCATTATTAAGGACTGTGATACACAACCATGAACAGAGACATACTGACGTCTACAATGAAAATAAGAATTAAACCAAAGAAGAGAATGTTTAGAAAGCCCTATCGCATATAATTTGTCAAGAAGCATATAATGATCAACCATATCAAAAGCTTTAGTAAGATCTATGAATATTGCACCAGTCGACATATTATTGTCTAAAGAGGATGAAACATCATTAGTAAATTTTAGAAGAGCAGTAGTTGTGGAAAAATTTGGTCTGAAACCAGATTGATTTGGTGACAGAATAGAGAAATCATTAATATATGTAAATAATTGTTTAAATATTAGTTTTTCAAACACTTTTGCTATGCTACTGATAATGGAAATAGGTCTATAGTTGTTAAGATCAAGTGCATCACCACCCTTGTGTATTGGTGTAACTCTAGCAGACTTCCACATTGATGGAACCACACAAGTGGACAACGATAAATTAAATAAATCCGATAAAGGAAATGCCAATACATGAGACGCAAGCTTAATGAACTTGATCTCCAAGCCGTCAGGATCAGTACTATTGCTTGACTTTCATTCAGAAATTGCCTGCTGAACGTCATTAGGATTTATTATAGCAAATGAGAAGGAGCTGCTCACCTCATCTTCCAGACTAGAATAGGAGAAATTAGAAAATTGTGAACTACAAATAGAGGAAAAGTGTTGGTTGAAAGCATTGGCAACCACAGAAGGATCACTGATAATATCATTATTAACTTTGATTTTGGTAGCAATGCTTTTAGTAGAGTTACTGAGTAAAGAATTAAGACTTTTCCAAAACTTCATAGGATTATTAAAGTTATTAGACAGAGAATTTTTATAATAATTCGAATTAGCATTTCTTGTTTTAGTTGTGCACGTATTTCTTAAGTGTTTATATACAGCCCCATCTGCTAGGTCCTTTGACAGTCTGTACTTTTCCCATGCCTTATCTCTTTGTTTAAAAAGATGTATTAAATCAGCATCAATCCAAGGTAAATGTCGGCCCTTGACCCTTACTGATATCCAAGGAGCATGTTTATCAATTACTTTAAGAACTTCATTGTAGAAAAAGTTCCAAGCATCCTCGACAAAGGGGATGAGATGAAACCTATTCCAATTTATATCTAATAAATCTTGGATGAAAAAGTCAGTATTAAGATGTTTACTCTGCATTACCCTAATTACCTTGGGTGGTAGGCGAAGTAATCTAATTTTCCATACACAGAAAACCATGGAATGATCACTAAAGCAATCGGGTAGAACACCAGATTCTGTCAGAGTGGGTGACCAGAATCCAGTCTAATAAAGATTTGGATCTGTGGTCAACCCGAGTGGGTTCTCTGATTAGTTGAGTCAGGTTTAGGCTTTCAAAAAAATGTCTGTCGTTTAGAGATGAACGATCTAACCAGTTAATGTTAAAGTCACCAAGAATAATCATTTCGTTTGAGCTACCAATAGATTTAATAGTAGTACCTATACAGTGTGCTGACTCTGTAGGGGAGCTTGGGGGTCTGTAAATATTTCCTATGATCAACTGCTTATTTACGTGAAAACAAATTTTAACAAAAAGACATTCAAAGTGTATAGGGTTTTCCTTTGGGGTTACAAGCTCGGATAATAATTTTGAGGAGACATAAGTAGCTACCCCTCCTCCACGAGCACCCCTATAAGCTCTATACAAAATATAACCATCAAGTTTAATTTCCTCATCTGATATGTTATTATTCAACCAGGTCTCAGACAATGTGATAACACTAGGTTTATTATAGACAAGCCAGGCCCTTAAAAGATCAATTTTATGTGGCAAGCTCCTAATATTCAGATGGATAACAAATAAGCCTTTACCCATATTAACTATTCAAGTAGCCTATATAGGAGAAAAGTGGACAGGAGGGTGAGGGGTAAAGAGAGAGCAAGAGCAGCACACACACACACACACACACACACACACACACACACACACACACACACACACACACACACACACACACACACACACACACGGCCAGAACATAACAGAGTACAGATACCGTCTGCCAAATTTCTCACTGTGGTTACATGAAGTGAGAGTCTTAGACCGGTTACACACTGCACGCGTCTCGCGAGCGTGGCGTTTCTGTTGCGTCTCAGCTGGATTGCGTGGATTTTTCTGTGTCCTACACACCAGAAGCGTGTCTGACGCGGCGCTGCTCCTACTGCTAGATACAGGGAGGGCTGATCTCGGGACATAGCGCCGACAGATTCAAACTCTGAAAAATGGGTAAGTGGGCTGTCTGTGTAGCTGTAAAGAGCCTATACAGCCTATCTGATGTTGGACCGTCACTCACGTTGTTATCGTAGCCTATCCTACCATTTATATATAGCCTACTGATTTGATTAAAGCAAGACAACATCGGCAGTATTGACTGCAAAATATGTTACAGAATATTTCGTTCTGTATGACCAGTGCAACATTTGAAAATATTTTCTCTGAAATTTTGTATTACATTTATATCTACTTTGATGTCAAAACCTAGACTTTCAAACATCAAGATGTCATTTATTAATATGCATTCGTGTCTAAATGACATATAAACATATTTTCCTATTCTATTTTGCCTGGAAACGCTTCCAACACGCTCGCGTCTTGCGTGAAAAATAGGCGTCTGTTCTATTTCTAGCAGGCGTCTCGAGCCGCGCGTCTCACGCCGGCAGTGTGTAAGCTCTAACCTGTTAACATGGGAGCCGAAATATAAACGGACACGCCACTCGACTGACACGCTCGCGCGACGCGTGCAGTGTGTAACCGGCCTTAGATGAATTTTTTTTTTTTTTTTTCTTTTCTTCTCTCCTTTCCCTCTCCCCTTCCTTCCTTTTCCCCCTTCTTCCTTTTCCCTTCCCCTTTCCCTTCCTTCTCTTTCCTCTTCTTATGCCTCTTCTCCCCTGAGAAAGTCCAGGCTGCTCAATATTCTGAATATAAATCCCATTATTGGCTGGCTGTGATATATCTGGATTGGCTGCATACATTACAGCTGCAGTTGTTTCAGAGAAACCGACACTCAACTCTTTATTACATCAAATATTGTCCTTGGTTTGTTTTCCTTTTAAAGTAATAACCTTTAGATATTCATGGCATCAAAGCCCCCTTTTTTATTTAGATCAACTTTTTATTGTTTTTTTTATATGCAGACATACAGAACAGACTGAACTGAACAAAAACAAAAACCCTCACCCACCACCCACCCTCTGCGGTCTCAAGGAAAATAAAACAAATAAACAGAAATCACACCTTGCCTAGACACTCTCCTCTAGTTCTTGTGACGCTGAGATCATTAGGTCTGATATTTGTGCTGCTGCACTTTTCCATAGGTTGATATTTGATGATTTAGCTTTGTTAATCCTTGCTGTAGAGAGCTCAAGCATAACTATGTCTAGAAAATACGCTAACCACTGTTTTATACAAAGAGAGTGGGGGGGGGAAAGCCAGCGTTGAGCTATCATTTTCTTGGTTGCAGTTGAGCCGGCTAGCCAAAGTTTCCTTTGTCTCCCAAGCAGGTGTAATTTAAAGTCATCGTTAAGTAACAAAACAATCGGGTCCAATATGTCCTATGACAAATGTTGAAGTGGATCTGCTTGTGATTTGGGTTCTTGGAACAGTGTTGAAAATATGGTCCAAACTTCCACAAGCTTCTCAATTAATTGTTTTACCACTCGGTTGCTTCGCACTTCCATTACTTTACAATATTTAGATAAATATTGATACTTTCATAGGATGGCACCAAAACAGTTACAAAGATGTTAGCGAGGAGGACCTCAAAAAAACTATTTCAAAACTCAACATACCTTTCTCATTGAATAGCTGGTCTAAAGTATAAATACCAATGTCAATCCACTGCTTACAAGCAAAGGGTTTGTTACCAGAAATTAAGTGTGCATTGGGCCATATTCGGGTATTCACATGCCACTTATTGGTGTATCGTAGATGCTCCTCCACCTGTTTAAAGTTGGTCAATGTGTTGGTCATAATAGGGCCATAGGCTAGCATACACTTTTTTGAACACACACCTGCAAAGGCAAGGTCTTGCAATCTTGCAACCAGCGCAATTTACTTTGTACACCGACGCATGTATCATTCCTATTTTGCACCCAACGCACAGCGGACTTTTCCCTCCACAGACTCACGTCGGTAAAATAGGGAATGAACTTGCACTCCCGGGGGCGGTTCAGCGAAAAGAGGAGCCGTGTTCAGGCGCAAACGTTCCCTGGTGCTATTTTGCAGTTTCAGAAAACATTTCCGCCACAGACCAGGAAAAAATCTGGTCTAAAGTCAGTGGCGCGTTATTCAGATGCTATTTTAACCTTTGTGTTGTCTTCCCGTCAACCTTGAAAAAAACACTTTTTTTTCGACATTTTTTGACGCCTTTTGTTTTTGTTTTTTCCAACGTTTTAAATTGTTTAATTTTTCTTCTACAAATTTTCAGTACTTATTTCTACGTCCCATATTTTCTGATAAAAATTGAAAACCGGTCAATTTGACCCAAAGTCAACAAGGCGCATGCTTGGCCGTAATGTAGAGTGTCACCACGCATACACTTTGCTTCTCTCATCTCACGGACCCAGCAGTTCCCATTTTTTGCAAACCATACATAAATACAAAGAAACATATGACCTTGTTTTACACAACATTTCCATGAATCATGGATGTGTTGATGACATAAATGAGGAAATATTAGAGGACTTAAGGAGATGTGATGTTGAACTGCATGTGCCGATGCCACTTAACCCAAACGCCCCAGCAGCAGCAGCAGCACGGGAGAGGGAGACAGAAGAGCTGCATCGTCTATAGTGAGGTAATCCTGGTCTAATGTTAGACTACATTGCAAAAATATCACCATGCATTCATAACCTCGTGATTCAGTGAGAGTGAGCCCAAAACATCGGAAAGCATGTTTTTGTGACTTTTGTTTATTTGCATTTTGTCAAAAAGAAAAATCAATAGCAAATGTCGGTCTCCTCGGCTGTGAACCGCTCCTGGCGTGCGCCCATGGATGTATTAAGAGTGTGCACCTATCAAATCTGCCATTATAATAGAAATCTGCCATGGAACAAGTGCGCCTCACTTCCAGTGAGGTTTTGCTCTATTTCTCTCCATGGTAGAGCTGAAGTGAAATGGGGATTTCTGGGTTCTGTTCCAGAAGAAACCCTCTTTCAAAATCCCATTGACATTTGTAACAATTCTAAAAACTAAAACTTGTAAAGTTGTAAAAGAGCCTTTTTTGTCAGTATGTGGTGTGGGTCTCTTCGTATGTTTAGATAAGGACGGTAGCTTTTTTGTTTATTTGATGTTTCTGTTTTTAGCTGCCTTTAACGAACACAATTTCCCTTGAGCCCTAGACTTCCTGCGGGTTAAACGTTACAACTTGCTAAAAGAAGCGAGTCCAACTGGATGCTGATTTGTCTTATATACTGTAGAGGGTAAACTCCAGGAACACGCCTAATTTTTTTCAGAAAGACCAATGAAAGAAATGCTAAATGAGAGTTTGAGTTGCAACACTTCAGCTCTCTATTGGTAGTGGCGGCGTCTGCCATTACTGTGTTTGATTTAGATCGCCTATCTAAGCAAAAGGGATTCACAGAATGCATGCATTTAATCCAGCATCATTTTAACCCTTTTGTTAACTTCGGGCCACATTGACCCGTTTTAAATTTTTGTTTTATATCAGAAAATATAGGACGTAGAAATAAGCGCTGAAAATGTGTAGAAGGAAAATTTAACAATTTAAAACGTTGGAAAAAGACTGTGAAAAAAAGTCGTCAAAAACATCGAAAAAAACTTTTTTTTTAAGTTATTGTTGACTGTGACTGTTCTCTTTACACCATATCAGCGCTGTATTAAATTACTGCTAATGCTAACGAAACATCCTACTTCACAGACATCGGGTGGCATATTGTAAAGCAGCCACAGGAAACACAATTTATTCGTGGTACCCGACTTTATTGTGTCCTGCAGTTGTGTGGAAAACTAGTAAATTAAATCACATTGCAGTTGTAACTGTTATCGACTGACTTCTTTATTAAAACTATGAGTTTGTTTGGCTGCACTGTAAATGGATGCAGCAGTTGCTCTGTGTTTGTTGCACTCAGAATTCTAGGCCCTGTAGTGTTAAACTGTTTTAAACTGCACCTGCAACTGTAGGACTAAAATCTTAAGTATGACAACTTTAATGTGCCGATTTATCTTTTTTGCTGTGTAAAAAAAAAAAGTCTTCTGTAACTATTCTGCGAAAAACCCTGAAAGCCGGATGCTTTTATATGAACTCACCTTGAGGCCTACTAAATAATCCTCCAAGTGTATGCCTTTTCATTATCGACTGCCAGCTGATGGAGGAATGAATGCTTGATGTCAAGGCTGCCGTACCACAAAACAACCCACTCGTTGTAGTAATTGAGTTGTCAGCCACTTTCCAGCCATGCTCTTTTATGAAATGTGCAAACGTTACCAATGGCTCTGGAGAGCGTCCCTGACGGATTTTTGTCAACTCTTTGATTCAAATGTTGTGGGGGAGTTGTTGATGCAGATGAATGGATCTCAGATGAGTAGGCTGGACAGACGGAGACGTGAATGACTACTGCTGCTTATTATTATTTTCCAAGTGCGATCCAGGATGAAGAACTCATTCATGCTACAGGGCAACAAAACAGATGAAAATGCTCAAGAGCCAAAAGCAATGGAACGGAAAAAGCTTTTAAGTGTTGTTGTCTTGTTGTTGTCCCTCTTCGCTGCTCCTGCAGATGCCTCACATTCTTCAAGCCACTGCGTCTGTCCTTTTACTACTACCACCCACTTCCTGTTTTGCAGTTGTCATGTTGTTGTGTGTGCCTGCCTGGGTGGATGTATAGTTAACAATGTATACATGGTGGTGTGACCGTTTTATACATGGACAATTGTACACATGGAAACAAACTGTAAAAATACTTATGGTGAAAAGTGTGCAGTTGTGGCGTATTAACACTGCTGCTCTGTGCGATAACGAAGAGAAAAGGTGATATTTACAGGAAGTGAAACAACCGTGGAGCCCCTAACCCGACCACTGTGGTTACAGAGGACCTCCAGAGGTGAAACAAAGAACCAGTTTGTGTCAGTGCATGCATCCTCCTCTTTGTTTTCTCCCTAGTAGCGGGTTTCACATGAAACTGACTGACTTGTGACCTTCCGAAGTGCAGTCTGAGAGCCACATCTTTAAATCTACTCACGAAGAGCTCTCGAAGTCTCACCACGTTCCTACTGTATGTCGCTTTCTTTTGATGTCGCAACTGCCGTTTCTCCCTGTGATGAAACCAACCCCATGTCATCTCATCTCATGACTTAAGACGGTTAAATGCCACCTGTGTCCGAGCCCACTTGGCATGCCCACACAGCACGCCCACACACTTTAGGTTTTATAAATGAAAAAAAAAAAAACGAAAGAAAAAAAAAGTCAATCAGGGAAACTACAGGTTTCTTGTTCGGATTTACTTTCTTTTTCTCATTTCACAAAGAGGTGATTAGGTTCTACTGTAAAGACAATTGTTTTCCCAGGAACAAAAAAATTAAACTACACACGCTGTCCAGCAGCAAACAGCCGAAAGGCACCGTTAGAACCAGGCAGTGTTGTGCCCCTGTAAAAGGGGAAAATAGAATGAACTACACGGACACGATGTTGCTTCACTCAAGTCCAATGTTGTAATGCATTTTTTTAGTAACATCACAGTAGCAGAGTTACAAGATGTAATAAACCATGTATTTTCTCTGGTCACAACACAATAATGTCCCTTTAAGTAACTCAGTTTTGAGTAAGTAACAGTGAAACTATTTTCAATAACAAAACAAAATATATCTTAGCTGCACCTAACAAAATGGTTCTGCTATGCATTTATTATTAACCCAGAATAATTGATAATCTTACTTCAGTTGCACTAACCGTATCATTTACAATCTTACTTCAGTTGCACTAAAACAAAATATTCGCTTCTGCACATTTAACACCGTATAATCAACACTATTATTATTAAACTGCAGCAATAGCATTCTGATACAAACAATATAGAAACTAGTGGACACAGGCAACGGCGATATTACATTAATGTTAGTAGCACGCTTCACCTAACTTCAGCGTGACCGTGTTCGCATGCAGGCCACAGTAGAGCAGCACGTTTACATTCAATCTTCAAAATTCACATGCTTGAGTTATCACAGTAACTAATATTTTACTCCCTTACAGAATTAAAACACATATTCATTGATCAAACATCCCACAACCTTCATTCTTACCTGTAAAATGGGAAAATAGAATGAACTACACGGACACGATGTTGCTTCACTCAAGTCCAATGTTGTAATGGACGAAGCGGAAGCCACACATTCCCCTACAGTTCGACAAGGCATTAGTAATCGAACACAGATTAACAACTCAGCTAGTGCTGCAAAACCGAAACAAATAAAAACTTAAGGAAACAAAGAAATACTGCAAAATGTCCTTTCAAATGCATTTTTTCCCATAATCTCATAGGTATCTTAGACAGCATTTTAAAAACAAATCACCTTTTTATCCTATTTATCTTTTAAGCCTCTTTTACCTGACAAGGTCAGAGCAATGGATTACTGATCTACAGATCATAGTGCATTCCAACTCAAAGAAATGAATGACCATCTTTTTACCCAAGCAGTGCAATTATTAAACAGTATCTTAACTTAGCAGTTCTTAGCTTATACTTTTATGCACATTTTTAAGTATCTTTTAACCTCTGGATGTATTTCCATTCAATGTGTTCAAAATATCACTGTTACAGCAGCAGCTAAAGAGACAGATATTTCCCTCAGGAGCTGGTGGAGACCAAAAATTGCTAAAAGAGAGAGAATATTGGACTTACATTCTTCACGAACACGACTCCTATCTCATTGTGGTTATTCCAAATTAGTGTGTGATAGGAATGTCAGTGAAACGTAACCCAGATGAAAGCAATCGGCTTTTGATCACAAAGAAACAACATTGTGCTAGTTGTATTCTGTTTTTTGTCCTCTTCTCAAACGAAGCTGAGGGCCATTTGTTTTTGCTGTTTAAGCCCTTTCTCTCTGTCATCGCTGGTCGCTGGTATTCAAGTTACATCATCATCTCTGACATTCAACAGGCCGCCCCCCCTCCCCCCACTTTCCCTCCTCTGACAGCCTCTGAATCCCACCAACCAGTGCTTTTAAGTTATCAGTGAATGTTGGACATTCTTTGGGAAGTGGTAGAAACTTGGAGTGAATTGTGTTTTTTTTCCTCCTACTTTGGAGAACCCAAGGCAGCAGGAGAGCCAATTTGTCCTTTTTAAGATTAGTTTGTGTCTTGTAGGTTTTTTTGCTTCTCCTTCCACAGAGTTCCCATCGTTAGGATTGTCCCTATCTTTGGATTGTGGCTTTACAGTACAACCTCTGGTCATTGCTTCCTTTTTTTGACAATACTCCCTAGCTCTGCTGCTTCGTTTGAGCTGCAAATGAATGAGAAGCAACATAGACATTTTTATTCGCTGAAATTGACAGCGGCTCAGTGTAACTAATTCAGGCGACAGGAAGATGGAAATGTGAGAATGAGGGGGGAGAGAGAGAGAGAGAGAGAGAGAGAGAGAGAGAGAGAGGGGAGAAAAAATGGTTTCTCTGGGGATCAGCCTCTTTTAGCTACAGCAGCAAGAAGCAAAACAGAAATGAGGCAAAACAACATGTCTGTGAAAGAAAATTGGTGAATGTGCAGTATGTGTGTGTGTGTGTGTGTGTGTGTGTGTGTGTGTGTGTGTGTGTGTGTGTGTGTGTGTGTGTGCTTTAAGAAGAGCGGTGAGAAAAGGAGGTAGATGGATGGCTGCTGGCTTTACTCATCATGACTTCACTACAGAAATAGCCAGCAGCACAACAACAGGCCGACACATTGCAGTGACACCTTTTAGAGTTGTGGGACATTTTGTGTGTGTGTGTGTGTGTGTGTGTGTGTGTGTGTGTGTGTGTGTGTGTGTGTGTGTGTGTGTGTGTGTGTGTGTGTGTGTGTGTGTGTGTGTGTGAGAAAGACAGACACACAGAAAGATAATGTAATGGTATAGTGGTAATGGTAAGAAGGGGGAGGCAGAGTTTGAGGGAGCTCTGTATAGCTAATGTGTTTTGACACGCCCTGCCTTAGTTTCCTGCTTCCATGGCGATGTCAGTAATTTCCCCAAGTAAATGTTGAATTTTATCTTGGTCTGAAAGTGGTTTTGAGTTCTTACTGTTTGATTTTGACAAATCACCTAATTCTCATGTCTATTTACAAGCTGCACTTTGTTTGCAACAATTTGTTTTCTTCTTTTTTTCCGTTACACTTGGAGTTATAATACATTGTAAAACATAAATTTGGACTGTTGCTAAACTTGAATTTGATCCTCTCAAAATGATGAATAATGTTTGAATCATTGCAGAGAATGCTGTAATTGTATTTGCTGAGCTGAACAGTTTTGAGTTTTACAGTCTACATTTTTGTTAAAAGTGAAATTCAAAATAGAATAAACACATTTTGGAAAAAATAGAAACCGCTTTTAACGCCTCAGTCATGAGAGTATCAAGTTTTTTGTTGTCATATGCATGCACAGAAATAACAGAGAAGCAGTCGTTGGCAATGAAATTCTGAGATCTCAGGCTCCCTCCAACAATACTCATTTGATTATGTACAAAAAGAAAAACACAAGTAAAAATTAGAACATGAAATCATGCAGAGATTAAAAACATTGAGACAAAATGTTGGGCTTTTTTGCCTTTAATTTTGACAGGACAGCTAGGTGAGAAAGGGGGAAGACATGCAGGAAATCATCACAGGTCGGATTTGAACCCTGGACCTGGCCATACACACACACACACAGTGTGTGTATTTATATATATATATATATATATATATATATATATATATATATATATATATATATATATATATTGCATAAATAAGAATATATAATGTTAATTTTCCTGTTCACTGATGTGGATGATGTAGGGAAAAAAAAATACAAAAAGGGAAAGACCGATTTAACTCTGCAGAAGGGTGAATGGAGGAGGGAAAAAGACGACCCACTCACAGCTGTTGATCAGTGAGACAGAAAGAGGGAAGTGAGCTCGAGAGGAACACAGGGGGAAGCAGAGAGAGAGAGAGAGAGAGCGTGCAAGAGAGAGAATTAACCATGCACACATGAGAATCAGAGAGAGAGAGAGAGAGAGAGAGAGAGAGGAGAGGGGAGGGCAGCAGAGGAAGAAAAAAAGGCTTAATCAATTCAGGGTAGACGGGAGGGATGTTGCTGCTGTCCCTGCCGAGGCTCCAGTGCCTCTGCTGTCGTGCTGCATGTAGCCGAGTGTTTGTGTGAACAGAGAGGACGACTCGGCTGCTGCTGCTGCTGACTGTTTACTGGGAACCAGACACCAGCCCAGCCACGACTCCACATCCTGGAGCCCACTGACTGACTGTCCGACTATAGCTGGGTCTTCAGTAAACGAGCAAACAGGGATGATACATGGACTAAAGAGGGAGCAGCAATAGCCCGAGGTAGGGAAGACTTTCTCTGTGATTACTCTTCCTCATCTTCCATTTCTGTCTTGCTTCCATGTCGATGTTCATGCTGTTTTTTGTTGTTGTTGTTATCAGTGTCGTCTGCTCTCTCTTTGCTGTTTCTCCCTTGACTCTGTTTTTTCCCCCAGCTCATTCTTAAATATCTTTGTTTGTGCCTTTTCTCGCTCCAACTTTTTATTTATTAATTTCGTCAATTTACTATATCTGAACCAAAGATGCTGATGAGGCTTTGCGATGTTGATTTCAAGCGAAAATAAATGGCATCAGAACTTGTCTGGTAGTTGAGGAGGTTTAAAACGACACTGGATGTGATGTGGGATTGGGTGGAGATGGATTTAAAACAAAATGTCTCAGACTCATTCTACCTCAGGAACAAAACAAATTCAACAACAACATAGGATCTATAATGCAGTCAGATCCCTTGGTATCCAGTGACGGTGTCGAGCCTAACCTCTAAGGGTCAGGTCAGTCTTTTCTGTGAATAAAAAAAAATATCTATAAAAATGCTCATTTTGTAATGATACAGTAATGAACTGGAAATATACTGTAACATGTTTCACCAATAGGGTGACCTTTGTCAGGGAGTTGCAAGGAGAAGGGCATAACTCCTTTTGCAAAAACGTCTCTCATAACCAGATACTATACTTTTAACTTTTTTTCAACCAGGATGTATTAAAGTAATTGACCAAAAATGTGCATCAGTATTCTAGATTATTATTTCAATCTTGTGACGTCCTTCTTTCTGAATACTGTAACGCTTACATTTATTGTGAACTATAATTTCTTATCACTTTATATTTTAGTCTCTAATTAAACAATCTTTGTTTTTGAGTATGTGTTGCCCGTCTTACTCACTGTCACTCCCTTCTGATCCCGGGGTGCCTCCTTAAGAGCGATGCTTTAGCATGAGACGGCTGAGTTCTCGTGATTAATCGGCAGTCGGCGCGCCTAATTACATCTCATCAAGCAATCACCAAATGCGATGGTTATTTATCACTTGACAGCACCCACTTGCTCGGTGATAAAGATTAGGGAATCTCCGCCCGAGTCTCGACTGTTAGGATAATGAGCAGTGCAGAGAGAATCGGGCGAGGAGGACCAACACAGAGAATAAGAGACTGAATGGGGAGGAGAAAGACAGAGGATGGATAGAGGGTGAAGTGAACAGGATCTTTTAGCAGCGCTGAGATATGCAGTTCACGTTCGGAGTCCCATGAAAGAATATCATGTGTACAGGAAATGTCTGTGTGTCTCTGTGCGAGGCCGGCTGGTGGGTCAGGTGGAGGTCTGTGAAGATGGAGGCAAAAGCCTTCTGGATGACGATCATCAGACAGTAATTCATCACGTGGATTAAGAGGTGACCAATCGCCTGTCTCAATATGGATCTGTGTGATTAGGACGAGAGCATGCACAGACCCACTCAAATTGATTTCATTTCTGCACCGACCCGAAAACAAGACAACCCTGATTATGAGACGTCCCGTCTCCTTTCGCAACACCTGGCTTTTGAGCTTTTCAAAGACGATACACTGTTTAGCACTGCATCTTTTAAATAAAACACCGTAAATCACTATAAGGTAAATAATAGAGGAGCTTTGTACATGAATGTTCTGAGTGTTCCGAGCCATTACTGTCACTGACTGAATCAGTAGCTTTTGGTATTGCAGCTCCCCTCACAGGTGACTGAAAGCGTTGTCAGTATTTTACTTCCAGGTAAAAAACAGACACTGAGAGGCTGAGAAATCCACAAGAAACATGTGATAACTCTGTTGCAGAAGTGGTTGCTGAGCCATTAACCTTTGTTCATTTTGTTGTTCATAATTTTTTGTTTTGTGCTGAATGTAGTCCCAGGCCCGCCATTAGGAATTATAGACAGGGGGACAACGTTTTCCAAATTGGGCCCTTCATCCGCACCATAGCCATAGCCACAGCCCCCCCACCCCCCTCCCCAACAGCGGGCCTGGTAAGTCCGATATTAGTCTTGCATTGCCAGACCTGTCTCTGCAGCGCTGTAGAGTAAGGTCTGGCTACATCACAAATACATTATGGCATAGGAGAAAAATACACTCTGGGTTGTTTGAGTAAACCAATCACAATGGTCTTGTGCGGCGCTCTGCCCCGGACACAGCGACTGTTGCTCTGCAAAATAGTCTCAGGAAGGAACTTGTTTTGCACCCCGCAAAGAAAATGCCACATAAAATATTAAATTAATTTAACTGTTGACACAATACAGTAACGTGAGTTATTTAAAGCTGGCTACATGGTTAAAGGACAATTCCGGTGCAAAATGAACATAGGAGTTAATAACACATGATTACTGAGTCGACCATTCTCTTGGATTTGTTTTCATGCTAATTCGAGTGTGTCTCTAGCTTGAAACAAGCTAGCACAAACAGCTGATTAGCTTATAAAGCTAGTCGTCGGGGAAGAGGGTAAAGTAAAAAGAAATCGCTATTTCTATACCACTAACAAGGCTCAAAATAGCACCGCACTTCCACAGTAGCATAATGAGGGTTCCTACATGTAAACTGAAGCATTGAGAACTTTGTAAGCGTACAGACGGTTTATTAAAAAGATAGATGATAAATTATACAAGCAGGCGCCATCTTGGGAAAACGGTCATGACGAGTCGAACGACGAAATGAGTAAATGCCGTTAACATACAGTATTATTTGTACATCTTTACAATCATTCCATGAAAGAACCAAGCATGCCTTCCTTGTTGTACGATCCAAATATTATTCAAAATTTGACATTTTCAGCGTGTAGCTTGCTAGCTCAAAGTTTGTGGTTGTTTCCCGAAATGAACAGTGGTTGAGAAAGGCAACACAAAGAGAGCAGAAGTTGAGGGACATCCGGCACGTGGCGCAATCATCCGGGAAATGTATACCATTGATGGTATCCAAATAAAGGCCATTCAGTAGCTTGCAGACAGGTCCAATCTCCTTAATGAAATATATTCTGCCCACCTACTGCAGTGCTCTAGTTTGTCTCATAAAAACAGGCCTGCATGCCCTCAGTGGAATGTAAAGCCATGTGTCAGAGGATTTGTGATGGCTTTCAAGGAAGTTTAGGTTCCCTAATCATGGGATGTTTACAACAGATTTGCAGAAACTCTTCCACAACTTTATAGTTATAGATCTCGTCATACGTTTGCCCTCTTATGGACATAATGTGCAAAAAAAGATATTTCGATAGTTTGATTCTTTGTGTTTTGACAGCTCTAAGTGTATTGGATTGATCAGAAGAGCCTTCTGTGAGCCCCTTCTTGACAGTCGTTTGTTTGCTTTCCTTACTACCGTTTTTCTTCTTGTGCGCTAATTCGCCTCAACTCAATCTCTCACCGGCAGCTCAGAAAAAAGGCAGATGAAGGGCGATGAAGGGCGATGCATCGCAACGGTTTGTGACACACCGCAAAAACTAGGGCAGCCCAACTTGGACTGAATGCCGACAATCTTCTTGGTGTGTCTGGACCTTAAGACCCTCTAGGCACTTTCAATGTACAAAGGAGTTGGCAGTCACTATAAAGGGTGACAAAAGCTACATGAGACTGTAACTGTATCCCAGTGGAAAGATTCAGTTTTGAAGCAGCAACATGAAGTGTGTTAAGTTAAAATCCTGCTTTACTTTAACACCTCTGCAAACATGCGTTGAGTGGGCGTGATTGTTCGATCATCTGTTTTGTAAAAATGGGACACACCCTCTCTCTGATTCCACCGTTGGAGAGGGGGTTTCAGATGTTTCTGACAATACGATTAGCACTTTATTTGAAGCATTTTGAGGCTTTTAGGTCCGCATCATTACAGCTCTGAGCTCAGAGCAGATTTAAACACGGAGAGAATCATAAAATATCCTGTAATTTATGAAGTTTAAATCTGCTAAGAATAATGTATTTTGCTTTCAAGATATTTCTCAAATGATTTATTTATGTTTTGCTTAAATTCACAACATGACCAGAATCAGAACCAGGAATCGACAAGAATTAAAAAACTAAAACTAAAAATATGCTTCACTTATATGTTTGACCTTCACAGTGCAGAATGATGTATGTGCAGTTTGACACTTAACCCTCTGAGGTCTGAGGGCACTTTCAAATATCTTCGTAAATTTACCTTTCAAAGTTATTTGCATAAACTGATCCCTATGTGTTTCATATCAAAATGTTCAGGACAAACTCAGCTTTCCGTTGGCACTGCCCTTTAAATGCACAGCAACAATCAGTTGTGTATTAGCTTTGCCTTTCAATTCCCCACTGCGTTTTACACACAATCCCCCAGTTTCCATGACACCCAGGCCTTCCATAAATACTCCTGGTATTTGTGAGGCTACATCCCCAGTAGGTTAGAGAACAGAAAGCCACGGCCCTATGTGAGCCTAGCCTGCAGCAGAGCTAATCGCAGATCAATCCACGGCACTCTCAGATAGTTTGAGTGTCCGGGGTGTGCTCTGTGTCCTGTAGGTGTTGGCTACAGCAGATCACAGCACATCACACGTTTGATTTCTTTTTCCTATCCTCATTCATCTGTAACCTTGATAATGTAGACCTGCTGTAGGCAAATAACCGTGTGGTAGAACTTCAGCAGATGACTAACGACACCAAGGAAGATCTAACGTTCATTGTACTGGCCGCTGCTGCAAGCTGTGAAAACAGAGGTGAAAACTGAGATGATTCATTCTCTTCAGATGGAAAGAAACGATCACAGAGATCACATTTAAGGAAAGAAAAGCGCTAAGTGGAAACAGTGAGTTCTGATAATAGGGGGGCGAGAGGTGAAGCTTTTCTGTACAGTATGTGTGTCATGTCAGGTCCTGACACGGGATCAGCAGCACTCCTTTTATGGGTAAAGATGAAGCTCTAAGGTTAACCGTGCCCGCATGCAGTTCAGCATGTGAAACTACATTAGCCACTAAATTTGTCTTGAGCTACTGTTTATCTTCGGCCTGTGAACGTTGCTGCTGCCCTTTGATGCCCCGCGCTGAAACCCTCATACAGAAGGAAACTCCAGAGCAACACATCAAAACATATTTCACTCCGGCAGAAATGTTTTCCACTGTCTGAGAAGTGGTTCATTTTGGGACTAAATGACTAAAAGCTTCTAATTTGGAAAGGCCACTTCCCATGTGGTTGTTGTCACTGCTAATTCCCTCTGTCGGCCCAGGGGAGGGTGTACATTATACAGCAATGTGCCACCACTCATTGAATTTACCCGTTGTTTCTTTGTCAGCAAGAGCAGAACATTTTTTTGCCGCATTTTTTCTTTTTTAGGCCTATAGGCTAAATGGGACACATATATAATCCCCTTAAAAAAAAAGGAAAATTTACGCACACACTTTTCACCTCTGCATTTGGTGTATTAGTTGGTCAACATTTCGGCCCCAGGGACCTTTCTCAAGACACGATACAGTAAAGTGACATAGTGCATAGTGTTAAAATAAAAATCCCGATTACATGATGATTCACAGCTTTGATGGAGGTGTGTTCCCTGCATCACAACAGAGAAAAAGCAAGTGTTATGCGTGTTGCTTTCTACTCAACATAAATGATTTCCCCGAGGTCACATTGACATCAAAGCAAAAGACCATAGTCTGCCTGCCTTCTGTAGGATTGGGGAACGATAGTGGTCATGCTTAAAAAAACAAAACAAGGTTGACTTGAAGTTGGAAACAAACAGCGTGTCCTATTTTTATTTTTATTTGTTGACCCACCCGTCACCTCTTTCCTCCACACCACACAGACGTCACACTACATCATAACACTTCTTCCCTTCCTTCCTCCACTCATAAATACTGCAGTCGTTCGAGGGCGTATTGTCACTTGGACGTAAACGTGTCGTTTTGGGGCACTTTTGAAATGACTGATCCTGGGAGGACTGCGGTAGGCATTATTTCAGATGGGTGAGGGTGAAAAACACATGGACATCTTTTTTGTCCAGGTCCCAAAAAAACTGCTAATACTTCTGTATCTAATAAAGAACTCAAAGTGTTGTACTTCTTCTAATGTAATAAAATAGGAGTTTTAAAGGGAGCATTCAACAGCGTTGTGATTTCTTCAGTCAGGAGTTATTTAAGATGGGCCCAATTCCACTCACAGACTTTGATCCGCTATAAGTCCATGAGAGCTCAGGGCTGTGCCAGTGGGAAATCAGTGTTTGACGGCTCTCTGGTTGACTTTTTGAGCCCTTTATGCACACTCTCTTTCACTCTGCAACTCTTGTAGACTTTGCTCAAGAGAATAACCCACAATGTCTACCGTTTTGATATCAAAACTACGATTTTTACTGGAATTCACAAAACGAAACATGAACAAATGTCTAATGTTTGCTTGGCTTCGAAAATGGTTTAATGTCATTGGCATTTTTTCATCATATGACTCTTAATGGCCTTTCTTTATTGTTCAAGCACTGTGCGCATTTTCTAGAGCATCCTAGACCGCTACAAAGAGCCTAACAGGCCATTACAGGAGCTAATTTGACTGAACAAAGCAGAGGAAACCTTCAGGTGATTGAAGTGCTTCAGTGACTAATGCTGGAGAACTGGCCCTCTTTTGGTCTCAAGGGTGAAAGACTACAAACTTGAGCACACTTGAGCTGTTTAATTTCCTTATTCTACAGAAAGTTGTGAATATGCAGAAAGCGATGATGGTGGCAAAAGTGAGGATTTCAGAAACGCAAACAAATCTGCACAGGAAAATGCAAAGCACAAGATACTGTAGGTGTGCAACGCTTATAGTCAGGAAACATGCTGCCAAATTCAAACTGCATGTACAGGCAGTGTATGGGACACACATAATGCTTAAAAGTAAAGATTCTGCACATGTGACTTGCATGTTAACGGAAAAGTTCCTCTGAAATGATAAAACTGCAGAGCCTGTTATTCCACGCCAACCAAACACACTTTGTTTTGAGTAGGTAGCTCTCCTGTCGCAGTGTTGGTATTTGTGTAGCACCCGCGGGGCTTCAGTTGTAGTTGTTGAGTGCTTGGAGAGCATTTTCATCTGTATGTTGTTATGAACACTTTGGCTTCCCATGAGATAATTAGTGTACTAGATTATTTTGTAAGATTCCTGTTACTTTTCTGACCTCACTACTTGTCACTTGACTCAACCTTCAACTTGTCATCTTTCACCAGGCGGTATCGAAAGGCTGTGAAATGTTATAGCGCTTTCTGTTATGCGTGTGACTCGGCTTCCCCACTACAAACATTTAAATATAGGTTTGGTCTCGCAGGCACGATTGCAGCCTAAAGGCCTTTACTTAAGTGTAGCGTGCAGTAGAGCTCTTGTGTCAATGCTGATTTGAGGCATTATCCAACAATTTTAGTCCTAAAAAAATGTTTTGGTCTGGCGAACTTGCACCAAAAGCTGATACATTTCAGCTTCAAAAGCATTAACAAAACCATAACCAACAAATACAATGTTTGAGGAGAAGCCGCCACATAATGCAGGTGCAAATTCGGGCTTGAAATTTAGGTTTCTAAAGTTGCTCAGTAAGCTACCGACCCAGTTCTAGCGGGAGGTCTATATTTAGCAAGTGCATGGATCATGAAGATTATCTCAGTGCTGAAAATGACTGATGTTTGACACAGAAAAGCTGCTGTTGGCATCCACTCAATCATATGGTCACACAGTCCTTCAGCTTCCTGCAGCAGACATGCTCACACTGAGTGCGACAGTGTGTCGAGAGCTTCGCTGCTGCTGCTGCTGCTGCAATCAGGACTTTGACACTCTTCCTGTAGCGAGGGCCTGCCTTGCCCACAGCATCCTGCTCAGCTCTCTATAGGGAAATGTCAGTTAGAAGCATCCTGTCCGGCATTTTGCTTCCAGTTTTACACTTATTCCTCTAAAATGACTTTGAAAAGACTAAAGTCTTACACCATCTCACATCTAAAGACAATCTGTCATAATAATTCATTTTTAGTCACAGACTATAAGATTTTGCACTACCAAGACTTAAAACGTATATAATGATAATAATAATATAAAACGCGTTTGATTTTGTGAAGACGGGACAAAAGACTGACTTAAGACAGCTCGGACTGAGTTTTATGACCACCTTACACCAAATGACGGGAGCACGCCCCAACTCTAGCAAGACTCTCATGTTTTTATTTCGAAATTTGTCTGCGACAGTGGAATCGCGTGAAAAGTCATTTGGTGTGAGGTCGGCATAAAGTGCACTGCCAACGTTGAGATGGCTGGACTGACTCTGCATTAGCTCTCCACGTGTCCTCTGTGGACATAATTATGTCAGAGCTCCGGTTTCTGTTTACCTTCCCTCGTCTTCGGTGTTATCACTGCAATCATCATCAGCATCCTAATTTGGCAGTGCTGCTCTCTCCACATGGCTTATGTCTTGGAACACCTCTTGGTAGTGAATGTGCAGCAGACTGGAGTGGTGTGTTGGACTGGATTTAACCCTCTGAGGTCTAAGGGCATTTTTACTTATCTTCTTGAATTCTCCTTTTAAGAGTATTTGCATTTAACCTGATACCCATGTGTTTCATATCAAATTATTCACAACAAGCTCAGCTCTCTGTATAGTGACGCTCAAAATTGCTCCAGAGCAATGTACAACGAGATAATGTGCAGAGATGGCAAAAGTACTCACTTCTCGTACTCAAGTAGAAGTACAGATGCTTGTGTTAAAAAATACTCTGGTAAAAGTAGAAGTACTGATTTAACTTATTTACTCAAGTAAAAGTAACAAAGTACAGGCTTGGAAATTTACTTAAAGTATGAAAGTAAAAGTAGCCTTGCGAATGAATACCATTTTTTATGCAAAGCTACCTGGACCACAAATGTTACTAGAGTGCAAGCTGAGAAACTTCAGTGGACATGGAAAAAAGGCTCTTTTATATGGCATTGCCTACATTTTAAATGGATGTCTGCCAAGGCCTCAAACATCACATATATGATTATTGTGACAGAGACTGGGACTCCAGGTTAATAAGATTCTGATTGAGTAACAAGATATGAATTCAGTTGTGATTCTGTGAGAATTCATAGATCCAGTTTCTCTTTTTTTAATCTTCCCCTTAACATTTAAAGGAATATACATGTATGTGTGCTCAAATATGGCTTCTGGAAATAAAATAAAGGATTAAATATGAATTACTAAACAGACATTAATTAAGAAGTTCCCCATACTTTAAGAGCTATCCAGCACATTCGCCAGGAGTCATTCTTGATGCCGAAACATCTCTCTCAGATAAGGCCAAGGATGATTGGGAATGTCTTGCTGCTTGTCTGCTGAATCTTTGGGATCTCTCATGTCGCCATCCATACTACTAGTGCTAACGTTACCACCATCATGCTGCAATGATTTGCCGAAAATGAATGCCGCCGAATCTGTCGAGTCGTCTTGTAGTGGTGCGTCAAGTATATTATCAATTAGATTGAATTCGGTATTGATGACGCGAAAAATAATAACGGTAACTCCAGTGAAATTATTTGAAACTTGTTAGTGAGGACTAGATTAGGACTGTATTTAAAGCTGACCATTCTGGTTTCCAACTTCGCCCCAGGTGTGTCTGTTAAAACACGGACAGAGACAACTTCTCTCTTTTGATGCTTTATTAAGATCAAGCAACGTGCAACCTAGCTAAAAGGTTAACACAAACAACAAAATCACTAGCTAACTTACTTTAAATTTGCAAGAACTATAGACCAGTACAACAACAGCCTTACATTAACTGACAACATAAGTTATACGACTTACAGTTCCTCAAGGACGCACACACACCATCTAACTGATTATCCTCTGGACAGATTGTGTCTTTTTCTTTTCTCTCATTTATTTCTCTGTGTGGCCCGCTCGCGGTGTAAGACGCGTGTCCGCGCTATTTTCCGACATGCACTCACAATCCCTCCTGATAGACGACCTGTTCTACAAAACTAAAGTAACGAGCCAATTTTCTAAAATGTAAGGAGTAGAAAGTACCGATATTCGTGTTAAAATGTAAGGAGTAAAAGTAAAAAGTCGCCACAAAAATAAATAGTAAAGTAAAGTAAAAATATCTGAAAAATCTACTTGAGTACAGTAACGAAGTATTTGTAACTTCCCATCTCTGATAATGTGGCCCTAAAGTGCAAATAATTCAACCTACACTTGATTGTTTTGGTGCTTGAAATGAGTTCACAAAAGTCTTGGGTTCACAAAAGTAACGTAATATATGAACACAATAGTAAATAAATGTCTTAAATGACATTTTGTAATATCGCTTTTTGAGTAGGAGTGTTGTCAAACATTGCTTGGACTCGCCGGTGCGTCTTTTGTCCTCAGAGGGTTAAATGGTAATCAAATGGTCAACCCCCAGCTTCCTGCTACTAGATATAGTCTAGAGAATATGGGTGTGGAGTTAACGTATTTAGTTGTCACATGCATAGAACAACCAGTGTTTACCTGACAAGGACATCTTGTGGTCTTCCTCTGGCTTGTGTGACTTACACGAGTATTGAGAAGTTTAGGATGTGGACAGTTGACTTTAAAATTATTTCTGTTGTCATTTTCATCTGACGTTTCTGCTGTCCTGTGCTGCTTTGCTAGCGTCTTTGATAAACCAAATCTAGCGTTACGAACCGCTACATCTCATTGCGGTCGGACTGACTGCTAGTTTGGGTGGTGTCATTTTCTTTGGTCTGTGGCCCAATCGGTAAATTAGGTCCCCAAGCTAACGTTAGCAACAGTGTTGACATATGAAAGCATCAAACATGCATTTTAGATGAATGAGATAAGAGTATATCCAGTCGTTCCTTGTCCCCGTTTACTGTGCACCGTTAAATTGTTTGTACAGGATGCAGGAGTTTTCTACGCCGAACTTATTGTAAACAAACATTGCGATTGGGTCTTTTCTGTGCTTGAATAAAATGTGGTTTGTGGTAAAAGCAGAAAAATACACACTTGAGGACATATGTCCAGAATTGATGTAGTTACATCTGTTCCGCGTTCCCTCTCTGTCTGTTTCCGTCATGGTGCTTCTCTTTGTCGTGCACCCCGGTGACGTCATAGTTGCCAGGCAACCTCGTGAGCAAAACAGAATCCCTCTCTGCACAGAGGGGAGGCCCCGTACGCTTGATTGGCACGTGCTTCTCTCTCTGTTTCCCTGTCACACACTCACACTGTGTATGCAAATAGATCTCCCCTTTGTTGCCTTTGCGTTGGTAGCATCACAAAACATGTGCAGCCCATTAGTACATCGGCTGTTGAGCATGTAGTCCGGGAGTGAGGAGATCAGCTGATAAAGAGAGAGGATATGAAGTAAGAATTGAAAAGCAACTAACAGTAGCTACGGATGACAAAAAAGTAACCTAGAAAAACTAGGCAAAACCTTTTTTTCCTATACCTGGGCTTCCGTACATATCACCTTTTTATTATTATTATTATTTTTATTTTTTACTTACTGCAGAAAATCCAAAGATCCAAACAGTATGAGTACTTCCAAAAGTGCGTTCTCCATCACTAAATGCATTTAAATATACTTCACGTTGACTCCAACTGATTCCTATGTAAAGCAGCGGTTAGAATCACAAATGCAATCCTAAATAAAAAGTATCCTGAATAAATATAAAGTTGTTTCTTTTAGTGGAGAACCATTTCTAAAAATAAGCTATTCCCATGGTGAATGTGAGTTTTATTTTTTCTCTCTGGGAACTATGTTTACTCTGGCATCAGCCAGAAAGTATGGAGCCCCGGAAGGACCACGGATAGAAAAATAAATAAAAAAATGATATTGAGGCCACAAAATGCAATTGCGTGAGGAAAGTCCTCTCAGCTCCAACTTACAAAAAACACACAAGCGAGGATCCTTACTGAACCCAAAATCACATCATCCAGATGATATTTTACACCTTTTACAACAGACACCTGTTAGTTTCAAAGGTGACTTTAAGCCAAAAGTGCCATGGCTCTCTAAGAAGAAAGGCAGTCTTAACTGCTGGTCATTGGATTTATAAGAAGGGCACAGATGCAACTTATAACATTAGTGAAAAACTGTAAAAGAAAAAAACTCCTTTTACCCTAACAATTTAAATTCTCTGATTTAAAAAAAACAGCCAAATGTGTTTAAATAAAAGAGAGGGAGGATGCCCTCTGTTCTGTTGAATGAATGACGTTTTTATTTTAAACATGTAAAAAAATCCTAAAAAATAAAACATTTATCAGAAGAAGAAGAAGAAGAAGAAATTTTATTATTTGTCACATTACACAGTACATTGACTACGTTTACATGCACATAATATTATATAAGATATATATTTTGGCCCTTATTCTTCAACCAGCTTCTTGAAAAGGTCGGCGTAGCGATGTGTGTGCATATCCAAAAACCTGTTGATATCCAAGTCTTTGATAATGTTTAAAAGTAGCGGTGTTTCTCCTTCTTATCGGGTCTGCAGCCCTGCAAACTGTTGGCTGGTTTGTTTGTGTAAAGCAACCATAGCAACGCACAGAGCTGACCATAAGCCGTAAACAGGCAAGAGGCCGTAAACTGGCCGTAAACTGCTGTAAAAACCCTGATTGAGACGCATATTCCGAATGCACTGTGTACATGTCCAAAGAATGCCTCTAACACCTAAATAATACCAGAATATCCCACATGTCTTAAAGGTGCCCTGCCACACCTACAGTATTTCATTACTTTGTGGTAAGGTCTGAAGTTCTACCATGGACTCTGTAACATTTTTTGTGGAAAAAATGCCTTGGTTACCTTGTTTCAAACCATTCTAATGTGGCATAGAAAGCCTACAGGAAGATTTCTGCCAGTTCTCATTAATATTCAACAAGCTAAGCTGTTTGAATCTGATTGGCTAACAGCTAGCCAATGAGAGCCTGGCTGTCAGAATCCTTTACCCAGCCCAACTGGGCGAGCTAATGAATAGTAATATGATGTCAGACTGACCAGCTTTTGTAATTGGCCTGATTTCTCTGCTTATTTCTTTTCAGTGGCTAGAGCTGACAGAGGAGGTAGCAGTTCATTTTCACATTCACAACATAACACAAACACATATGGACCTAACATATTTCAAAAAATGCAAGTAAAAACGGTTTTGTATGGCAAAAGGGCACCTTTAATCAGAAAATACTATATTCGGAAAAAGGCCTTATTTGGTATATCCAACCGCAATATGGTGTTGTGGGAATTATTGCAATTGTTGTGTCTTTGTAAATTATAGAGGGTGGTCTAGACCTACTCTATCTGTAAAGTGTCTCGAGATAACCCTTGTTATGATTTGATACTATAAATAAAATGGAATTGAAATTGAACTGAATTGTTTACATGACCTGTATCAAATTCGGAATATTGTCAAATTCGGAATAATAGTGGACTATTGGCGTGCATGTAAACATACTTAATGTAGTGGAATTCAATCTCTGCATAAGTAGCAGTGGACAGCCATAGAGTGTCTGGGGAGCAACCTGTCCGAAAAGGAAAAGGAAGTGGCACCTTCTCTATTAACACATCACTGTATTACTTTGATGTGTGTTGTTTCAGTTTTCAAGTCTCTATCAGCTGCAGAAACGAATTGCATTTGGACATAAAGAAAGAATTACCACATTAACATAGTGCACTAGATTGAAAACTATAAATTCAGACCAGTGATCGCATGACAGTCCAAGCAGCCTTTCCCCTTAGTTAGCAGTTTTCCTGCTCCTCAGTGTTCACTCTCCACCATAGCCTGACAAGCCAGACCCACATCAAGATGTTGGGTCTGGGAACTCACCATTGCCAGGGCTCAATCCGAGGGGCGGGATAAAAAGTTGTCTTTCAAATTCCCTCTGCACGTAATAGGATAGCACTACAACCAGGCAGAGCAACGAGGAAGGTAGCGGAGCTAGTTGATAAATAAAAAAACACTCCGAACACATCTTCCTTTTTTAAGAATGACTTCAGTGCCGTTCTTCGTTCTTTTCTAAAAGTAAAGCTTAACTCCAAGTCTTCCAGAGTCGCGGCCAAAGCCGATTCGAAAGACCACTGTGCGCCAGCAGCAGCAGCCATAAGCCCGCCCACCGACTCTATACACGACGTGATTGGCCCGACCAGAGTTAGGCTTTTCCAGCTCGCAAGCCAACCGAGAGTTGCTAGACCCCCCTGGCTGCAAATTACATTTGCTGCCGCTAGGGTGCGTCTAGATTTCTAGGCTATCTCCACCTTCCTTTCTGCTGTAAATCTCCTTTTGTTCATATTTTGCTGTCATCCTTCTCTCTGCCTCTTTTTCTTTTTTTTTTTTCTACAAAAAACCCCTTCTTCTTTTTCTTTTTTTTTTTTTAAAGACTTTCTTGAGTATTTACTTTTTTTTTAATTCTAGATCTTTATAATGATATCTTTTGAATAATTAAAAATTAATTCTTTTTGACTACTTTTTTCAGTCCAGAGAATGTTGATCACCTTTATTTACATTTTGCCTCTTTCCTCTGCTTTGTGTTTCTCTCTCTCTCGCTCTCTTTTTTTTTTTTTTTTTTTTTTTTTTTTTCTTTTTTTTTTTTTTTTTTTTTTTTTCTCTCTCTCTCTGTCTGTAGGTTTCAGTGAAGTGTTTTTGCAGACTTCCTGTAACCCTTGTAGTATCTCTGAGTCAGGAGGAGAAGGCCTAGTTAGTTACATTGACAGACAATCACCATACGTCCTTTTTGTTTTTGTATTTTGGCATTCAAACTGACAAATTCAATATTTGGAGCGCCTCAGCAATATAAAACACTTGAATAATCCTGCTAATTGAACATTATCATCTTTTCTGCCTCCTCCTCCACCCATGCGGCCTCAGTTATTTCAACTTTCCACCTCCTGTGTGCTCGCACGGTGCTTGTTGTAAAGTGGCAGAGATGACATCCCAAAACCTCGTCTTCGCCTCAGCCTCGTTACACAACTTGACCCGAGGATAACCATCAATCCCCCAAGCGCCACTCGTGGGCCGACACACTCCCAGACACAGAGCCCCGCCCCTGGCTTCAGGCAGTATGGGAGACGGGAGCTGGGTCTGTCTGAGCCCAGCTGAGTTCACCCAGCTGCAAAAATACAGCGAGTGTGAGTACCCACGTGTCTGAATGTGTTTTTGTTCTTTTGGGAGTGTGGGAAATCGTGGTGTGGATGATGAGTTTGTTTTGTTAGGGCCAGGTATAATGTCTCAGAAGTATGTAGCTACATATAGCCTACATACAGAATACGTGGTTGGAGAACAGCCACGATGTTTAATGTTTAAGTCAAGTCCGTCTAGTTTCTGTGGTTCAGTGTCACGTGAGTTGACAGAAATCCATTGAAAGTCACTTTTTTTTCAGAAATAAAGCATAAAAAAAGAAAAACATGATTTGCATTTGTATTAGTTTTTTAACCTGGCAATATAGTTTCAGTTTAGTTTGACTTTTTCTTGAGAATTTGTTGAATATTTTTCACTGTTTATTTTCGTTTTCGTTTACTCTAATAACGTGTGTGTGTGTGTGTGTGTGTGTGTGTGTGTGTGTGTGTGTGTGTGTGTGTGTGTGTGTGTGTGTGTGCTCACTCATTTGCAAAGTCAAATAATGTGGTATTCATCCTATAGCTTGCCCATGGCTTCATGCATCCCAATTACAAAGAAGAGTACATCGACTTTAAGTAGGTTTGCGGTCAGAAGCCGCAAAAGTCACTTATACTATTTATAAAGCACTGAATACATAAATGAATAAAACCTTCATTTAGATTTAAATGTAATTGTTAAAAAAATTATGTTTTTTTCTTTACCTCCAAGTCAATTCAATAAATTAAAAATGCAATTATTTAACTTCTTCATTTTCCCACTTGTCTTGGTCCGAATGTGTTAAATCATCTATTTATTTTACACTATTAGCTTATCATTTCTCATGTCCTACGTTGCATGTACGATAACAAGCATGTTGCAAAAGCATTGTAAAAAATCCAAAGGAGCGCAAACATTGGAGCAGGACTTCAGTCGGGATGTTTGGTGTCACATTGGGGATGAGCCCACCTCTTCCCTCGCTAACAAGCACATTTGTTAGTCAAAAGAGCATCTGTCGTCTCGCACCTGGGGATGTGTAGAGTATCACTCTCTCACGCAAGCTATGCGGTTGAGGAGTTACACAATCATGCATAATCATTGCTTTATAGACCCGTATGAAGTAAAACTAGAGCAGGTCAGACTGATTTGAACCACTATGATAATGTAAGAGATTACCAAAATGGTTGTCTTGACTTTTGTCTGCTTAAACCACACAGGTGTGGATCTACACTGGCTGTGGCTTTATCTTATGTCTGCAGGAGACATGATGTTGTTACCTGGTGCATGATTTCCATATAGTGCTCATGTAGTGTTCCGGAAGTTAACCCTTGTGTTGTCTTCCCGTCGTCCCGTCTTTTTTTTTCAACACTTTTGTCACTTCTCCCGATGTTTTTGTCACTTTTTTTCCAAGTCTTTTGTCCCTTTTTACGATGTCTGTCGATATTTTTTTGACAGTTTATTTTTCTTCTTTTTTTCCCCACGTTTTTGAAGCTTTTTCCAACATTTTTGTCACTCTTTTCAATGTTCTTTTATCAATTTCTTTCTTCAAATGCGATAAAATTGAACAAATCAAACAATTTCAATGAAAGTAGTGAACTTTACTTAGAGTGAAGAGCGTTGCATGGAACCATCCACGTTATTCTTTTGACAATTTGGTTGATATAGAAATATTTTGAAAATGGGTCAAATTTGACCCGAGGACAACAGGAGGGTTTAAATCCCAATAATTTTCTCCTTAAGGATTTTGATTATTAGCCATTTTTTTCTAAACCATCCAAGGTAGACTGACCATGAGCTGTGAGATTGTGTAACAAAGGTTTATGTCCCTGAAGAAGCCAGGAATCCATATGAAATCAAACTTGTTTTTTACATTTATTTATTAGGCTATAGTTTGTTTGGCTTTTTGGTCTTCATTGATAGGACAGATTAAGACAGGAAAGGGATTAGAGAGATGGGGAACGGCATGCAGCAAAGGGCTGTGGATCGGCCTCGAACCCTGTCCTCTGCGGTAAGGACTGAGCCTTCGTATGTGGGGCGCACGCTCTACCAGGCGAGCTACCAGGGTGCCCCGAAATGAACCTTGTTTGAAGAAAAACATGTTTTAATTCTTTAAATGGTGGAGCTCACTGTTACCATGGAAATTATTTACCGCACTAGCGCACCCGCTAACAGCTATAGCGTGCTGCTACCACTGACGTCTATGATCGTTTCTGTACACAGTCTTGTACCTTTCCCTTTTCCTCCATTTTCAAAATGTTTTTCATGAGCCGAATCAAATGTTTAATGGTCAAGATTCATCTTGTAGCTGGTTGGCGTGGTTCCAAGCTTAAAGTGCTCATATTCTGCTCATTTTCAGGTTCATAATTGTATTTAGAGGTTGTACCAGAATAGGTTTACATGGTTTAATTTTCAAAAAACACCATATTTTAGTTGTACTGCACATTGCTGCAGCTCCTCTTTTCACCCTGTGTGTTGAGCTCTCTGATTTAGCTACAGAGTGAGGCATCTCACTTCTGTTACATCTTTGTTGGGAGTTGCACACAGAGTATGAGGGCGTGCCACGCTAGCAGCTAGGCGAGCATTATAACGTGTGTTACAAAGTGACCACGTTTGTCTCTGAAGTAAAGGCTGGACTACAACAGAGCTGTCTGTTTGTTTTCTGTTGGAGATGGTAAGTCCCTTTGGGGTGGGCTTTTTCACTTTGTACACCTATAACATGCACAAAAAAGATATATAACACAATAAAGGAAAGGGAAAACGTCACAAAGCATAATATGAGCACTTTAAAACTCTTTATATAAGCATTAAATGAAACGTCAGTGGAGATATTGAATGGTGAAATTTCTGGAACCAGAGACGTTCAGAAAGTGGGCAGTCACTGCTGAACTCAGTTGCTTGTGAAGAAAGGCTAGTGCTCTTTTTACGCCAACCACCACCAAAGGGACAACAATGAGCCACACACGGAAAATATTTTTCGCCTTTTATTTTTACATGGGATGTGAGCATTGTAGTATATAAATGTTTATATTATTTGTTTAGTTTATAAATCCAAATGAGGATAACATTTGCCTGGAAACTCCTTAGTGATTTGCCAAAAAACATAAAAGTGACATTGTGGGGAGACGGGAAGTTTAGTGTTTACCTGCAGTGGATGAATGTCTGTGGAGCAGAAGATCTTGGTGCATGGTGGTCCAGTGGTTAGCACTATGGCCTCATAACAAGAAAGTTCTGGGTTCAAATCCAGGTCATTCTGGGCCTTTTGATGTGGAATTTGTATGTTCTCCCCATGTTTGCATTTTCCCCCCACCATCAAAAAACATGTACTAGGTTCTCCAGTCAGTGCCCTTGATCAAGGCACTGGCTCAGAGCTGGAGTTGGTCCTCAGGCGCTGTGATTGGCTGCCCACTGCTCCCTAAGGGATGGGTTAAATGCAGAGAATGAATTTTGCTACATGTATGTGTATGTGACAATAAAGTACCATCACCTTTGTTGTAGTTTCTGAGATTCCTCTTTTGTTCGTCTCTTGCCTTCAGGATTTCATATATGCTACAAATAAAAACAAAGTGCTCTTTGGCACAAAGTCGAAAATATTCTAGTCCTAATCCTCAACTCATTTAAGTCGCTGTCGCTGTGGTCGAGCAGGGTTTTTGGTTTATGAGCCAGGCCGCAGTATAGAGACCATAATCGAAACATGATTAATGTGCACACTGGGAATGCCCCTGTTTGCTGGGAGATATCATTTTTACTGATGGTGCGGAGTGGGAAGACAGAAAGGCTCGTGTATCACCAGCCAATCAATCAAGGACTTAATGAAGGACACTGGCTGTGGAGATAAAAGTAGGCGAGGGAGCAATACTATCGGGCAAGGGCTAGTGTCATTAATAAGCCATATAATCAAACCATTAGTTCATCAATCGATCACAACCAATTTGGTCATTGATTATGCATTTGAGAACCAGTTCTTTCTTCTCAAATGTCAGAGTATGATGTTTTTCTTTGCGTTGTAAGATGGTGAACTTCATATTTATGTGTTTTGGACTGTTGGTCGGACAAAACGAACATAACAAAATGTCAACTCTGGGCTCTGGGACATAGAGGCAATAAATTCAGCAGATTAATTAGGAATGAATATGATCCTCAGCTGCAGCTCTAATATAATCAGTTAGAGCTAAAGTTATTTGTTAATTAATTGGTCATTGAGCAGAAATGAATCAACATGAATTTAGATAATTGCTTAACCAGTTAAAGCGCCCATATTATGCTCATTTTCAGGTTCACTATTGTATTTTGAGGTTGTACCAGAATAGGTTTACATGGCTTAATAAACACTATATTTTTGTCGTACTGCACATTGCTGCAGCTCCTCTTTTCACCCTGTGTGTTGAGCTCTCTGTTTTAGCTACAGAGTGAGGCATCACACTTCTATCCCATCTTTGTTGGGAGTCGCACATGCTCAGTAGCTAGGTAAGGACTACTAGCTAGAAGCTACTAATGGTTAGCCACCTCGTTCTCAATGGCAAAACACTGCTACAACACTATAGAACTACTTACATGTCCCTCGTCTGCAGGTATTCCACGCAAAGTTGGAAGTGCGCCCTCGTTTAGAAGAAGTCTCCCGGCTAATCCTGCCTTGTACTGACCGAAGTTGGAGAAACGGCTAGCTGATGTGGTATTAGCTAAAGTGGTTAGCACACACCAAATGTTTCGGCCGATGACGTATTTTAACCAGCTCACCCGGAGACTGAAGGCAGGATATATTCAGAAACCAACTATCTCACTCAAAACAGCATGGATGTTTGTTTTTTCCAAGTTTGTATGCGTGCGGAAACACCAGAGACACAAAATAACACCCCAAATCCCAGAATTTTTTTTTTCATAATATGGGCACTTTAAGTTATTTATCAAGCAGAGACGCTAAACAGTCTCTACTTCCAGCTTTGCAAATGTAAGGATAGTAATAATGAACAATAAGCAATGAACTTATATGGACAGGGTGTGCAAAGGTCTTAACTGTGAAGATGTCAGCTTGGACTTTGGGAACGTGATGGGCCAGTGTAACGCTTATCAGTTCAATTTTCTAAGCACAAACGGACATTTGGAAGAACAGAAAAATGGGTTCAAATATCCAATTTTTCATTTTTTTCCACCTTGACAAATTAAAAAATTGGATCTTTAAACTGTTTTTCCAATTTTCTGTTTTTATTCAGAGGATCAGACATTTAGAAAATTACAAGCTTGCGTCTGAGCTCCAATTATTCAATACTGCAATGGTATTTTCTCCCTCGTTCCACCTAATTACTACACACACACACACACACACACACACACGAAACCATCCGTTGCAATCACCTCTGACCCCAAAGTCTATCAGTTTTTTTTTTCTTTTGAGGTCCATATGCAGTTAATGACCTGCATATTCCGCAAAGCAGAGGAAGAGAATACCACATGGCAGTATTGAATAATTGGAGCTCAGACGCAATTTTGTAATTTTCTCAATTTCTGATCCTCTGAATAAAAAACAGAAAATTGGAAAAACAGGTTAAAGATCAAATATTTAAATTTTGTCAAGGTGGAAAAAAATTAAAAATTTGATATTTGAACCCATTTTTCAGTTTTTCCAAATGTCCGTTTGTGCTTAGAAAATTGAACTGATAAGCGTTACACTGACCGTGATGGACATTTTTCACTATTTTCTGACTTTGATCAATCAAAGAAATTATCAAAAGATTTATTCATAGTGAAAATAATGTATTAACCTTTTAATCCACTAAAAACACAAGTTCTTACTCTGGCTGAAGCTGTCTTGGTTGCTTTTTGTAAAGCAGCTCTGTAACAATTATTTTCAATATGCAATGATCTGTAAATATATTTTTTTAGTTCAACTGGAGTAATCATTTAATATATCCAGGTCACATCATTGAAATATTTGTGCTTAATCAACAATCCAAAACCCAAATATGTTCCATCTGCAATCGTATGAAACAGAAAAGCAACAAAGGAACCAGAGAATGACATCAAATGTTAATGGATTATCAAAGTAGTTGCTTAATTATCAGTCCAATAATTGTTTTAGCTTTCCTGTAAATAATACTAATTATTTGGATGTAATCCTGGTGAATTGAATGCATCTGACGGTGACTCACGTGCTTGCGGATAACTAACCCCATTGTGCCTATGGCTAATAATGCAGCAGAGTGGACCGTCAGTGGATGTTCTCTAATCACGTTTCTCATCTTACCTGAGATTGTACTTTCTCTCTCTCTCTCTCTCTCTCTCTCTCTCTCTCTCTCTCTCTCTCTCCTTCTGTCATTGTGGACATCTAATGCAGCAGGAAATAGGGAAGCATTACAGGCTGCAAAGCTGCTGAGCACTAAAAATAATGAAGGGAAGTGTCCTCCGTAGTGGATAATGAGAGCTAACATGATTGGTGAAATCAGTTCTGGAGCGTGTGCATGCATAAGTGGGTGTGCTAATGATGGGGGAGCTAATGGAGATCTGTCCATGCACACGTGCACATTTATTTGTCCCCTGTAATTGTTTGACAGATGATCGTAGGAGGAGGTCATCACGGTTAGTGTTGGACCTGGGCTCTGTGTGATGTGAGCGTGTGTGTGTGTGTGTGTGTGCGTGTGTGCGTGCGTGTGCGTGCATAAATATATGGGATTAGCATCTAAAAGTGAGAAGGACACCATGTCTCCTTTTACTTTTCACTAGCATGGTGACTCACAGGCTCCACTCCCCTGATGCAGCACTTCCTGGTACACATGAGTATTTATCAGGACATTCGTTAATGAGATGCAGCATGTTTATTCAGTTTCAGGGAAAGCGTTTTCTCCAAAGGAACATTTCGACTTAAGGGATATGATTATAAAGGCAGGCAGCTTGAGGAAATGTAGGCTACCGGGCTAGAGGCCTCCTTTGCCTTAAAAACACTCTGCTCTGTAGTCGCAGGTTTTTCAAAAGTATATCAAAGAAAATGCATCGCAGTGAATGTACTAACACAATTCTGTTTTTCTGTTTTTCCCTCGTCAGACTCCACAAAGAAGCTGAAGGATGTGCTGGAGGAGTTTCACGGGGAAGGAATTCTTTCCAAATACAATCCAGAGCAGGTGTGTGTGTGTGCGCGCACACCCTATTTTCCTTTTATCCGCTCTTATCTTTTCTGTCACTTGATTTTCTGTGCACACACAAACACATGGTGTGATGTTATCGGATGCTTGTTAAGTTCCTCTGATTCAGTGTAATATCAATCACCAGAACGCTTAGTCATTCCCCCCCCCCCCATTTTTAGATAAAGGCTGTGGTGGCGCCTGACGTCAGCAGATCAGCTCCCAGCTGTGCTGTAGACTACAATGACTTCGACTCGTCTGGACTTTGGACAGCGTCACTAATTCCTTTGCTTTTTTTTTTTTCCCCCTTCAGTTTTCACTCTCATCTCTCTCCATGTTCTCTGTCTCTAACACATTGCACACCTTTCATTTCAAGATGCTTTTTGGTCACTTTCTGAGTGCTTGTAAACAAAATAATGAACTGGCAGAGTTGGTCCTCTGTGAAACGTTTAAGGGATGTGTTCTGGGCAGATTTACATAGTAAGTCATTTCAACTTCTTATTTTGCTTTTTTTTATTTTAATTTTGTCTTTGTCATGATGGTCACATGAGCTCAGACAAAAACTTAGTGTCGAAGTGTTCCGAGAAGGTACTAATTGAATATGTCAGACGGAGTGATTGATGACCAAACATCTCGCATCCGATTCCTTCCCCAATGGCGCTGTGCCTATACGTCCATATGATTAACACACCTCATGATGCATTTCTTCCTTCTCCTGGCATCTCTGACTTCTTAACATGTACGTGTTATATTTTCCCTTTTCTTCGCCCCTCTCTCACCTTTTTTTATTATCCTCTCCACTTAGCTGTATATTTCTCCTCAGGGTTTGTGATGACATGACTAACAGCCCGGCTGGACTTTGGGCGCCATCGGAACCAGACTTAATGTTCATGTAGTGTAGTCTTTCTGAGACCGCACTGGCTCCTGGCGCCACGATGACCACTGTGGCCCTCTGCCATCCATCAGTGTGTGTGTGTGTGTGTGTATACACCTATTATATATAATTACTCATCAGTCCCTTGTGCCTCTGGTAGATGAATCAAAAGACAAAAGAAGACTATGACTTCTCTTTTGTGCTTTCATTTAGCTTATTTTTAGCCTCAAGAAGTTTATAAAACTGACTAAGGACAATAGTTAAAAAGACAGAACAGTGATTGACACTTTAAGCTCTCAGCAGTGTTGGGTATCTCCATTGAACAGATTGGCAAACAAACAGCACCACCACCATAATTCTCAGTGATTGATGAGCCACTGAGAGACGGCGGCTGTACATTACACCCACAGGGTCTCCCTCCACAGCAGTTAAAGGCTCCGTCACGCATCTTTGTCATTTAGCTGTGCTCGGGTTTTTTTGTGGCATAATTGATGATGTCACATAAAAATACTGTCAATATAAAGCAGTTTGAAAGCATGTTTAGATGGTTGCTTCGCGTTTTACTGTGCGATAGAAGACATTTTAACAATCAGGGTTGTCTTTTGCTGAACAATCACGGCACTGCCACACATATGAATGAAGCCTGTAGCTCATTCAGTGGATTTCAGTAGCCTCCAGCAACCTTCACCTGTAAAATACCAACAGGAGTGCTAATGTCTCCACAGTCTAGATTTGAACCTGACAGAGTTAATATCAGTGTGGCTAAAGCCTGTATACTTCTGTTTTCTGAGACTGACATCCTGCACGTATATATATATATATATATATATATATATATATATATATATATATATATATATATATATATATATATATATATATAAATAAGGTTTCTTATAATGGCAGAACAGGTAGGCCCACCCAACATTTACACACATTTGGCTAATACTACACCATCTTGGTAGTTTAGGAAGAAGTGATAACATAATTCAAACAAATGCTCCTGAGGGAGTTGTTGGGTCTCTGTAAATTATAGAGTGTGATCTAGACCTACTCTATCTGTAAAGTGTCCTGAGACAACTTCTGTATCGATCCGGGGTCAGCCCTACGTTCCCACAGCCCAATGGTCCCACAGCCCAATGGTCCCACCGCCCAATGGTCCCACAGCCCAGTGGTCCCACAGCCCTACGTTCCCACAGCCCAATGTTCCCACAGCCCAATGTTCCCACAGCCCAATGGTCCCACAGCCCTACGTTCCCACAGCCCAATGGTCCCACATTTCTAGGACATTTTCAAAATTAGGTCTTGTGTTCCTACATTTCCCTTCAATTTAAGCCCTATCCTCCCACAACATTTTTTCGGGTTAGGGTTTAGGGGGCTAAAATCTGATACAAATTTATGAAAAAGGAAATGTGGGAACATAGGGCCTAATTTTGAAAAAAATCTTAGAAATGTGGGAACATAGGGCTGTGGGAACATAGGCACGCTCCCATTTGACTCTATAAATAAAATTGAATTGAAACAAAACATAAAAATAATAGTATTTAACAAAGAGACTCTTAAAAACAAGCACGGAAAATACATTGCAGTGTTTAGTATTTCACAGTGTTTGTAATTGCAATCTGGTCAGGGTGAAACAAGAGGAAAATTATTTGTTTTATTTTTAATAGCTGAAAATCTGATTAAAAACTCTATATAAAAATCAAATCTTCTTTGCAGCACAAGCACTGTCTTCTTATTACATTTAATGTTAAAAACCCTCCCTTTACTTTTCTTATTTTCTATTTTATGAGGCATTTTTATGACCTGCCTTCATGTTCTCATTGCAGGAGCTCCATGTTTACTATAAACTATGCTGTCTTCTCGCAGCAGGAAGCAACTTTGCGATCAGTGTGACATAAAATCCGTGTTTCTTTTTATAAAACCTTGGCATTTTTCTAAAACGATAAGCCTTAAACCACGTTTAGCACACCAAGGATCCCTGGTTCTTATCCCGCTTTGTTCGCACCTCTCCTCTCAAGCAAGGTGGATGCAGCTTATCGCAAAAGACATTCTCTTTTTTTTTTTTTTCAGTCCAACATTGTGCTGCAGTGTGACTGATCTACTCTGTTAATCTGGGCTCTAGACAGGACAGTTACCTCACGTAGTGCTATTTTTTTTTAATGCCAAAAAAAAAAAATCATCAATCATTCAGACAGCCTTGGCAAAATGAAAAAGATCAAATGAACCATGTAAATGTGTCATAACTGCCCTTGGGAGATATTTACAGATTGGCAGCCTTGAATGTGAGCCCGCTCACGGGGAAAGTAATCGTGACTTACACTCTGGGGCAAACATGTTCTCCAGAGGGACCGGAATTTCCACAAATGCATCTGGGTGTACTTCAAGGCAATCTATCAAAATGTTGTGATGTCATATATAGTATATCTGTGGTGTGTGAAAACACTGTGTGTGTGTTTTCTCTGGCATGTGAGCATATTTGTCTGAACCTGCCTTGCTATAAGATGCAAAGCTAACGAAAGCCTTGTGGTTTGTTTGGCCAAATAAGGAGAAGAGAGCGATATGAATGATGCCTCGCTGGCGTTGGGAGATCTCGGGGTCATAGGTCAACGCTGTCGAGCTGAGGAGGATCCTATCACGGCGTGTTTCTCTGTGAAGGGCGTCAGTAACAGCAGCTTCCAACCTGCTGAACTGAGGCATGCTGGAAGCATATTCCCTCTAAGTCTTGATGTGCAAAGAGGATTTAACTCTACTTTGTCCTATTTTGGTGTGAACCAAATGTTCCCTGGGAGGAAAAGGGTTTAGTTTGCTCATACTGCAGTTTTATTATGTTTGCTTAGCTTTATCGCCTTTACTGCACCAGATCTATTTAAAAGCAGAGGAGATGTTGACCACATATCACGCGCCTAGAAATGATTTGCCTGACGCTGATGTGCACCAATGTGATCGAGAACTGAACTAGTTAGTCGATTAATCAATTAGTTGATACCTTTTGATAACGGATTAGTTGGTTCAGTCAAGCAAAAAATTGTGAAGAAATGTGAAACATTCTGGGTTCTTCCTGCTTCTCAAATGAGAGGATTTGCTACTTTTCTCTGTCATATCTCATTGTATCGTTGAAATGTCTTTGGGTTTGGGACTTCTGGTTGAACAAAGCAAGACATTATATGAGGTCAACTTGAGTTTATTTTTTGTATTTTTTTAAGGGCATTTTCTCACTATTTCTTGACAATATGTGGACTAAACCAACCCGGTCTCACTCGAAAGCGTACAAATAACACAGGTTTACAACCGTGCAATGTGTACGCCAAAGTAAAATTCTTCGTGCATTACATACGCGGAGCGCTCCAATTGAAGTAAGGGAGACCGGTGCGTTTTATATGCACGCAGCTCGCGTCGCCACGTTGTGTGTTTATCGCGAGAACAGCGTCACACACAAAAAGATAAATATGGTTGGGTTTAGAAAAATAATGCAGGGAAAGGCTTTAGTAACACAAGAAAGAAACGGTTGGGTTTAGGGAAGAAACATTGGGGAAGGCTTAACAAAAAAACACAACAAAGTCTCAAAAACGCGCCACATAAACACGCTAATAAACGGCCTAACAAAAAAAAAAAAAAACACATGCTGAAAATCGCCAAACACGGGACGCTGAAAATCGCCAAACATGGGAAGCTGAAAATCGCCAAACACGGGACGCTGAAAATCGCCAAACACGGGACGCGAACCCCGGTCTCCTGAAAGTCCTGTGTTTCACCCGTCCACCACCCCAACCAACCTCCTTAAGCGGTCCCACGTCCCTTTATACTATAAACGCAGCAGTTTCCATTACTGTAATTGGAGTGCTCCACGTATCTACTATATGCACAATATTACTTTAGCGTACACCTTGCATGTATTTTCACAGGTATAAACCATGTTATTTGTACGCTTTTGAGTGAGAGTGGGCTGACTAAACAGTCTACAGATTAACTGAAAAAAATCTGCAGATTAATCCATAATGAAAATAATGGTTAGCTGCAGACTTACGTGTGATCGCTTTCTTTGGGAAAATGTACTAAATGGGTAGATGAACCAGACTGACATGAGATACGTCATAAGTTTATAAAACGTTATCATGGTGGTTAGTTGTCAAAATCCTTGAGCAGATGAGACGGTGCTGCTGAGCCAGAGGAGCTCCTGAGGTCTAAAATATCTTTACCAGGGCTTAATTTGAGCCAGAACACGCTGGAACATGTTCCGGCACCTCCAACATTTTTTTATTGGATCCGGCACCTCCTGTGTCACTATGAAAAATGTATCGCTTAAATGAAAAAAATAAATTACTTTTTGTGTAGTGTTCAATGTTGTTAATTGTCTTGTTTTTGAATTGAAGTTCCACAACAATCTTGTGTTTGCATTTTCGATGCGTTTTGAGGTGAATTTTCAGGGTAAGACGGAGGGGGGAGAGGGACGGAGGGAGGGGAGGCACTTCAAGTGACACATGAGCTTGTGCTGGTTGAGCGTGCTGTTGTAGCCTCGTTTCACTCAGGGGAAAAATGTCAACAAAGTTTTCTTAACTTAACAAATACGCTGGCCAGTCGGATCCCAAACAAGCAAAAATCGTTTCTGCCGATCAAGAACGTGGAGACATTACATTTCGTACCCATGCAGAGCATGTTCTGAAATTAAAATAAACATTGCCCTGATGTACACACAGAGTTGTTGAGGTTTTTTTAGTCAGAGAAGCTACGTAGGCAGTGTAATTTTCATTTTTTTCCATTACCTCCTACCGTCGTTTTGAGGGATCCACCCCCACTCTGCCACTTTACAAATTAAGCACTGATCTTTACATATTAACTTTTTCATAACAAAACATTACTATTTTTAGTAGTGTTTTCTAGCGTTGACTCCCTCCGACAGGATGTACAAGATAAAATAATCACGTTTGAACAAATAAGAACTGAAATGTTATTGAATTTAATTTGATTGATTAGATTTGAATTCTGCTGTCTAAATGTACTGGTGCACGAGAAGCGATTAATTTTAATTTGATGAACAGAAACGATAAAACAATATTGTTACTGTAACTTTCTGTGTATGCTTCGCCATCCACCATAATTGGTGAGCAACAGGCAGCATTCACTTTGTCTTATTGTTTAGCAAAAGTGCAACAGACGGCTCGCTGATTCAAATCTTCTGCTATTGAGCTTTAACAATGGCGCTGTTTACTTTAGGTGTGTCAACAAGACACACCAGTACCAGGGCTGTGTGTGTGTGTGTGTGTGTGTGTGTGTGTGTGTGTGTGTGTGTGTGTGTGTGTGTGTGTGTGTGTGTGTGTGTGTGTGTGTCAGAGAAGTGAGTTTGGCAGTTGCTTCTGTTGCCAGGCTGCAGGCCATTCTCTCTCACAAGTTGTCTATTCACCAGATTTTTCAGTATGAGCTACAGGACATCACACGTCTCGAACTATGGTGTGTGTGTGTGTGTGTGTGTGTGTGTGTATGTGTGTGTGTGTGTGTGTGTGTGACCAAGCAGCCAAATCCAGATTGAAAGCCTGTTTTGCTGCATTGTGCTTACCGTATTTGATTAATCACCATTTTAACTTGAAATATGGGGTCAAGATCGCCTTGAAGATTTTTTTTTTTAAAGGTCCCATGACATGGTGCTCTTTGGATGCTTTTATATAGACCTTAGTGGTCCCCTAATACTGTATCTGAAGTCTCTTTTATATAGACCTTAGTGGTCCCCTAATACTGTATCTGAAGTCTCTTTTATATAGACCTCAGTGGTCCCCTAATACTGTATCTGAAGTCTCTTTTATATAGACCTTAGTGGTCCCCTAATACTGTATCTGAAGTCTCTTTTATATAGACCTTAGTGGTCCCCTAATACTGTATCTGAAGTCTCTTTCCCGAAATTCAGCCTTGGTGCAGAATTACAGCCACTAGAGCCAGTCCCACAATGAGCTTTCCTTAGGATGTGCCATTTCTGTGTCTGTAGCTATTGAGGAGGAGAGAGGGTGGGGCAAGGTGGAGGGTGGGGGTGTGGCCTTGACCAACTGCCACTTTTCTCATTTGAAAGCCATGATGTCTCTCTCTCATGGGTGGGCCAAATTCTCTGGGTGGGCAAAGCAGAGAAAGTGGTAACCTTGCTCCTTATGACCTCATAAGGAGAAGATTCCAGATCGGCCCATCTGAGCTTTCATTTTCTCAAAGGCAGAGCAGGATACCCAGGGCTCGGTTTACACCTATCACCATTTCTAGCCACTGGGGGACCATAGGCAGGCTGGGGGAACTCATATTAATGTTAAAAAACCTCATAAAGTGAAATTTTCATGCCGTGGGACCTTTAAAGGATTGAATTGTGCAACGTGACAGCGTCATTGAGGACCACAATGGAAATAAGTCTTGGACTTTATTGTGTTTTTATCCTCGATTGTATTTGATGTCCTTTTGTCATGTGTAGGGCATTCTCTTACAATTAAATCAAATCAAATCAAATCAAGTCAGGCTTTTCAGGCTATGATTGAGTGCGTGCAGCACAGAGTAAGTTAGTTAGTTAGTTTAGTTAGTAGCTAACCCCTTCTCTTCTTCTACCCATTCCTCCCTCACTCTTACCTCCCTCCCTGCCTCTGCTCTTCGTTGTCCCAACTGTTAAACAGAAGCAAGACGTTCTCAACCAAGTAAGCCTTGGCCCCGCGGGCTCTGCATGCTTTGTGGTGTCTGTGTCGGCAGACTGCATGCACATTCTGTCCACTAACATGACATAACCCCGCCTTATCTGCTACAGATGGTCTGTCACTCTGCCAGAGGGGGGAAAAGGCCAGAGTTCATAGGGTCTTTGAGTTGAGTTGAGTGCTACTATGCACCCGCCACATCCACATGGCTGTGTGAGGGGGTGGAGGGGATTTGCAGGAGGTGAATGGAAGGAGCTCCGGAATGTTAACATGACATGTTTCGCTGTCTATGTTGCGTTCTTTACATTGTTTTCCTTTAAGCCATCAGTCTGCCCTTGCTAACCTTTATGAGTTATTCTGCGGTGGTCAGTTGACTGACCTTTAACGTCTTACTATAAAATCTATTCAGAATGTTTACAGAAAACTGGCATGTCACCATCAAGGCTGCAGATCAACTTGAATCAAAAAGTCCATCACATTTCTCCTGTTTCTCGTTTTACCAAAATGAATCCGTCCGTCCATGGTTGGTGTAAGCTTCATTCATAAGAGTACCTCCTCAGTAATTGTGTTAACCTATTTGCTCTTTCCTTCCCCATGCAGCCCATTGATTATGATGGCTTCCAGCTGTTCATGGCCACTTACCTGGAAAACGACATCCCAGAGGAGCTGTGTCAGCACCTCTTCACCTCCTTCAAGAGCAAGACAGGAGGCTGCTCTCCCGCTCAGTCTCGTGCAGGAACCAGCTTACTGGGTAGGCTGTGTTGTGTTCATATGGTTGCATCTTTTAACACCACTGATCACATCGTTCACAGAATTATAATCCATGACTTTTCATCTAAGTGCGTTTCAGGTTTTGCTCCTGTCAGAGAACGAGCCAGTGTTAGCCTGCTCGATGAAAGTTGGTTAGCTGTTTGATACCATGCAAATTCTCTTTGAAATAATCCAAAATCTTCTCACAAATCTTTTGAGACAGCAACTTCCCTCCAGAACCCGGAGTAAAACAATGTCTGGATATTGAACACAATCTGAACCAAGGGAGCAAAAAACCACCCCACCAGAATACATGATTAATAGGCACATTAATAAAAGTAGAGGAAACTGGGCACTTGGCCAAAGACTTTCAATTTCCTAAAACAATGACGTGCTGTTTTTCATAGCAAATCTTAAACAGCATGCCTTACCCAGGATATCTGAAACCGACTTGGACCCTAACAGACCAAGCAGTAGGGCGCCCTTAAGCATCTGTGGCTTATCATTACCTGTAGATATTGTTGTTTCTAGCATTGTTGGCACTAGTTGGCTCTAATGGACGGCTACTTGGCTGTTTAATCAGCAATAGGAGCAGTCAGCTAGAGAGAGCTGTCTGACAGGAGAATCAGTGATTTAACAGCACCAGCAAAGCAAAACTTAAACCATTTAACAGTCACGTGAAAAGGGTTTTAGTTTTCCTGCAACCTTTATTTGGGTTAAGATTGAACAAAGATTACTGACTACTTGCTTTACTTTCATGCAGGTGCAGATCATAATGTGTGAGTCATGGTTGCAGCAGTAAAAGTTGGTCGCCACAGCTGTGGTCTTTGCAACCTGTTGAAGATTTTGACAAAAAAAACACAACACGACACAAAACATTTGAGCAGTTGGCCTTTTTCATCGGTACTTTAAGTCTTTGACACGTAGGCGCACAGACAGGCTTAACCCTCCTGTTGTCCTCGGGTTTTCAGAGTTTCTTCATCTGTAATTCATGCTTCTTTCTACTGAATTGCCCCAAAAAAAACGCGTGGTTCCCTACAACACTATTTGCAAGTAAAATTAAGGATCGGATCACCACTTTCAAAGAATGTTGGCTGTTTTTCTCAATTTGTTTAGCCTTGTAAATGCTTTCAAAACAGTATTCGGACTAACCTTGGACAGTCTGAGATTATCCAATAATGTTCCTCTGATCTTAACTGTTAACTGTCAAAATAATGTAATCATAATTTCTTTTAATTCTTTAATTTAAAAACTTGATATAATTCCGTATAAAAAAGGTTTATTGACCATGAATTCCAAGAATACGTATACAACTAGTGGTGGTAGTGGGTAAAAAAGGGACAAACAAAAAAAAAAGCATTAAAGGTCCCAAGGTCTATATAAAAAAGACTTCAGATACAGTATTAGGGGACCACTAAGGTCTATATAAAAGACTTCAGATACAGTATTAGGGGACCACTAAGGTCTATATAAAAGAGACTTCAGATACAGTATTAGGGGACCACTAAGGTCTATATAAAAGAGACTTCAGATACAGTATTAGGGGACCACTAAGGTCTATATAAAAGAGACTTCAGATACAGTATTAGGGGACCACTAAGGTCTATATAAAAGAGACTTCAGATACAGTATTAGGGGACCACTAAGGTCTATATAAAAGAGACTTCAGATCCAGTATTAGGGGACCACTAAGGTCTTTATAAAAGAGACTTCAGATACAGTATTAGGGGACCACTAAGGTCTATATAAAAGAGACTTCAGATACAGTATAAGGGGACCACTAAGGTCTATATAAAAGAGACTTCAGATACAGTATTAGGGGACCACTAAGGTCTATATAAAAGAGACTTCAGATACAGTATTAGGGGACCACTGAGGTCTATATAAAAGAGACTTCAGATACAGTATTAGGGGACCACTAAGGTCTATATAAAAGAGTCTTCAGATACAGTATTAGGGGACCACTAAGGTCTATATAAAAGCATCCAAAGAGCACCATGTCATGGGACCTTTAAAAAAAGTGTTAATTTTCAATTTGGACCCGGGAGGACAAGTGCATGGTCGACAGAAAGACAACACAAGGGTTAATTGACCAAACCCTGATTACACGAGCGTCGCACTGACCAGAGCAGAAGACAGAAAGCTTCAGGTGTTGTAGATCGTTTGCACCTTGCTCCAGGTGTAAACTGTGTCTGCCTCCATCCGTCCGCGTGAGTGCTGCGTGGGCCCTGGCACCGGCGTCTATGATTCTAACTCCATAGGCGTCTGCCTGTCTGCTCCTCGCTGCAGAGCAGCTGAGGAGACAGATGGACTGTCGAATTAGAAATCTATTTCTGCTTGTAAAAGTAAGCGGCAACAAGTGAAGAGAGGCTAAATGTGAGCGACAGCATGTCGCTTTGGGTAGCAGCGTAGCCGCTGATGGCTGTTTTATGCTTCTGCGTCGAATCGACGGCGTGCCCCCGCAGACCCCTCTGTGTCTATGCCGGACCCTACGCCGTAGCCTGACGCGCACCTCTTGGAAAATGTAACTACACGTCGCAGCAACGCACGTCGCTCGGCCGTGGCTTCGTAGCGTTGCATTTCCCCCGACTCATTTCCTGGTTCTCCTTCTCCATTAAACAACATGAAATCAAGGAGAGGGTTAACTTTTCCTGCTACAGATTTCCCACCGTGGTCAGAAAGAACAGGGGAGACACTTTGTTTCTCTCACTATAGAGTCGGTACTCGCTCCGAAACTAATGGTGCGTTCTTTTTGTCCACCGAAGTCGTTTTACGAATTGTTTTCCAGAGTTACGACCCGGAAGTTGCAAAAAGAACGCCCCCGAGGTCGTATTTACGACTCGTCAAGTCGTCTGAACACTTTCAAAGATGGCTACGTCGTGCATCACACGTAGTAAACATTGTGGTTATCTACAATTTTAAGCACTTTTGTCTTTGTTGTAACCAAATGAAGAAGTCGTACACATAGTGCTGTATACTGCTACCTATAGGCATGTCTCTACAGTCTTATTAGGAGTTAAACATAGCGCTGTATACTGCTACCTATAGGCATGTCTCTACAGTCTTATTAGGAGTTAAATACCGCCTGATTAGTTATTTTGTAGCTTGTGCAGCTGAAATTGGCTAGACGCTCGGTTGCTATATGACAACAATGGCTTTAAGCCGAGTCTTGAGCAGAAAGCAGAGCAGCAGCCTAACGTTAACGTTAATCAAAACGTAATTTTCATGTATCAAACTGTGAAATATATGTGTGTAATATGTCAATAACTGGGTGAATAGAATCCTAAATGTTACTAAAAATGTTACAAAAATCCATCTTTTCTCCGACTCGTAGTATCGTGTGACAAAAAGAACGCAACAACCCGCGGTTATTCGTTTTTCGACACGGATGTGACGTCACGCTCGAGCTACTAGTCGCGATTACAAGACAAAAAGAATGCACCATAATCGCTGTCACTCTCTCACTTCTCCCTCGCTCTATCACCCACTCCCCCACACACACACACACACACACACACACACACACGTACGTAGGCTACTGCGAAAGTGTCTCAGTTAGTTGAGCTTGTGACATTTCAGCTTTCGTTCTCCGTGCCAGCCTTCTCGACTCTCTTCACTGTGAATGATCTAATAAATGCAGAAATGCGTTCCTTCAAGGAGTCCTCAAAAATGAAAGATGCCCTACAGAGTTTTCTTGAATAGAAAACAAAAGTTTGCATTCAGTGTTATTCACCAAAACCCATTGTCTGGGGGCAGTTCTTGAAATTATTTTCATTAGCAACTACTGTGACAATTACTTTCTCCGTTAACTGATTCATTGTTTTGCCAGAAAATTGTGAAAATATCCACTATAATTATCCAGAGACCAAATGTTGCATCTTCAAATTCTTTGTTTTAACCAACCATCAGTTCAAAATATATTCCGTTTGCTATCATACATGACGAAATAAAAGTAGCAGATCCTCAGAAGCTGAAATTGGAGGACGTTTGCAAGGCACAACAACAGGCTTTGCCCGATTACACGGGTCAAGTAAAATGCCACGTCTGGCTAGTCATTGTAGCAACTCACTTGTTAATACTGTATACACATTGTGCAGAAAACCTAAATAACTAATTATCAAATTATATAAAATAACTATATATCTAGACGTTCCCACGCCAGACAGGGATTAATATCTGCTCTTAGTTCATGTCCTTTTTGATCCTCCAGGTTCAAACAAAGTACACAGGCAGGAATATGAACAGTACTGCTCGTGTTGCAGCTGCCTGTCTGTGCATCAGCAATGATACATTTATATCACGAGTCTGACACAGGAAGCCCAAATACAGGTGACATGCTGTGTAAGTTATTATTACATTTGAAAATAAATGAATGAATACCTGTGTGGATTCTGCTGCTGCTTCAGTGTGTGTGTCACAGGGAGACAGCTGATACAGTCTGCACTGCCACCTGGTGGCAGTCTCCAATAACATGACGTGAACCAGTCTGGATGGAGCTGGTTTGTGTACTGATTGACTCCTTTGGTATCTTCAGATGACTGTTTTTTTTTAATGACTGATGGCTGTAGCGATATAGACTCGGATTGTTTTGATTCGTCACCAGGAGGCCTTTATGTCAGTACAATATTTCTGCATGGACGACTGTAGAGAATATGGTGCAACATATAATAGAGGCCTCACTGATGACGCATTGAAACGTTAGATCTCTGCGCTCGACAAAGGATCCAAAAATAGGGCTGTTATTCTGATGTACTTTCTGTACTTAATTCATCTTGCCTTATTTTTTTTAACCCATTTGGTTTCTGCAAACAATATAAAGAAACAAATATACAAAGAACATACTCTTTCTTCACTGATGCTCACTCATTCTTGCTGCGTCTGCCGCTGTCTTCTTTTCTTCTTCTTCGAAAAACAATGACTGACCGCAGAGGCCCGTTCCATTGACGCGGGCATCTCTATTCAGACCGAAGTGGCCTGTGCCCCCATTACAGGTACCGGAGCAAGCCGAGTAGCCCATATCATCATGGTGATGTCATCTTAATGGGACAAGAGCCCTGCTGGCTATAACCTCCCGCTCCCCTTTTGGTGTGCTCTAGTTGTGTCGATGTGAGTTTCTGGTATTTTGCCTGTACTGTGGGTCAGTGGATGACTTAATGCTTTGTGAATGGGTTTTAACGCAGTGTTGTAATTTTGTCTGCTTCCTCTCCCTCTATGCAATCTGAGTTTTTTAGTATATGGATTAGAGCTGCACAACAAACTTCTTTTTATTTTTTATTTTTTTATCGTCAACGCAATATCGACTTGTGCAGTAAACATATATTGTGACAGTCACTCAGACATTTTTTGGGGTTAGTTGAAAGAGTATCATCAAAAAACTGCACTTTTCTATCATTTTGGTTCTTTATGGGCAGCGCTGTGTGAAGGTGCGTACGTGTCCGAAAGCCTTCTTCCGCCGAAGGCTAAAAACACATCTCTTCCGACTACACCTCGGATAAACATAAAAAAAAAATATATATATATAATACATTTATATATATTTCTTGAAGCTGCACTTTCATATGGCTCTTTGTAGTTTTGCTTATTTAAAGCTAATGTACTTGCTCTTACTACTTGTTGTCTGGAGTTTGCACCTTCAGGGTTGAAAGCACTTAATTGGAAGTCGCTTTGGATAAAAGCATCAGCTAAATGACATGTAATGTATTGTAATGTAATGGTGCGTGCCTTCAGATTAATGTTCAGTTTCTTCAATAAAATATTGTTGATAATGATTTTGTTTTTTTGTTTTTTTTTAAATTCAACAAGCATTTTTTTGTATTTTAGCAGAATACTGAAAGCAGCAGAACTGAGTACACTTTTATATCTGCTTACTCATCGCAAGTAAGATCGTTATTACGAATATTCAACAACGTGATCGCATATTTTCCTCACATCGTGCGGCTGTAATTTGGATTGTTGTGAAGTTTTACAGTGTTTCTTTATGTTGCTTCATAAAAGTTAAACAACTCTCTGTGCATAGCACCCCCCCCCCCTCCCGCCCCCTATAATTTCCCTAATGTCTGTCCAACTCATGTGTCCCTTCTTTCTCTCTTTGTCCCTTTCATGTTATTCCTGTCTGTCTCGTTCGATGTCCGCACTAACAGGGATGAATGGGAAAAGCATCCTGTCCGCAATGGGCCGGCACACACCGGAGCACTCCAGTGTGATGAGCGCAGCAGCAGGCTCAGGAGCCAACACCTCCCCTTGTTTATCTCGCTCCTCCTCGCAGCATTCAGGGACGGGGGCCTGCACACCTGGAGGTCCCCACCGATCACCCTGCAACCAGGTCAAAACCTCAGAGGCGAGCAGCAATGCCCTGACCCCCAACGCTGGTCCTGCCAGGTCGCCAGTGTCCCCCAAACTTTCACCAGGTGAGGTTAGCTACACTGAGGTTGCCAGTATCTGGTCTTCTCTCGTTCTCTTTTCAGTGCTATGTAGTCTGTACAGTTTTCTCACGTACACACATGTAGCGAGAAGGGGGTCAGCCCTATGTTCCCACAGCCCAATGGTCCCACAGCCCAATGGTCCCACAGCCCTATGTTCCCACAGCCCAATGGTCCCACAGCCCAATGTTCCCACAGCCCAATGGTCCCACAGCCCAATGGTCCCACAGCCCTATGGTACCACAGCCCAATGGTCCCACAGCCCAAAGGTCCCACAGCCCAATGGTCCCACAGCCCTATGTTCCCACATTTCTAAGATTTTTCTTAAAATTAGCGCCCTATGTTTCCACAGTTTTTTAGGGTTAGGGTTAGGGGGATAAAATCTGATACTAATTTTTGAAAAAGGAAATGTAGGAACATAGGACCTCATTTTGAAAAAAATCTTGGAAATGTGGGAACATAGGGCCTAATTTTCAGTGAAAAAATTAAAATTCTTAGAAATGTGGGAACATAGGCGCGAGAAGCAGCAGTGTGCGCACAGAAAGAAAGTGAAAAAGTTTGTTCACCGCTCTCAAAATGGAAATCAGCGTAGCAGCATTCCTCACACACACACACACACGCACACACACACACACACACACACACACACACGCTCTCAGGTAATAGCCCAGGGGTTCTCAAACGTATTACTCAAAGGCCGGAACGATTGGCAACAACAAAATAACATGTAATCAACTCACTTATAACTTTAAAGCAACATACATTCAAGTTGAGTGTACCAGTATCAGTACCTGGAATCCGGTACCGGATTGGTACATTGGTACCTTTTTTCGGAAGCCCACTTTCTCTCTGTAATGACAAAATATAAATTTAAATTGTAACAAGTCCAAACCTATTCAACCTGTTTACGTTTTGATATTAATTTAGAACATTTTAAACACCACACAAAATAAAACCCCTCCCTACCTCCCTCTCACCTCCTAGGGATCAGTTCGGATCAGGGATCAACTACGGTCCGTTACACCACTACTGTATATTCAACGTCACTAACAATTCAGAAAATGTATTTGAAAGTAGAAATTGTTAGTTCTCAAACTTGTGTGTATTGTAGTGTAGTGTAGTGTAGGCTATATAAACAGGAACAGTACAGCGATGTCAGCGATACATTTTTTCTAAACAACAGCCTTGTAATTAAAAAAAAAACATTTAAATGCTGATGAGAAAAAGAGACAAAAACTGTAAAAAAGACTAAATCTTGGGAAAAGATGGTAGAAAGGAGGAAGGAAGTAAGGCAAGAAAAGGTCAAAATAGTATCAAAAACTTCAAAAACAGTGACATAAGAATAACAAAGCGAGAAACTTGTAAAAAGGACAGTATATGAAGGAAGGCAAGATTAGGTCCAAAGAAGGCAACACAAATGTCACATTTTTGGTAGGAAAAAAAAATTCTGCATAAAGAGGAACAATGTTCTGGACAACAGCAACAACTATTAAACATTTTGTTAAATATCTCACGTACCCCCTACTGTCCTCCAAAGTACCCCTAGGGGTACACGTACCCCCATTTGAGAAACACTGTTATAAGGTATTGTATTGTAATTTACATGCCTTTACTTAATTCCTTCCATTGATTTCACCAGAAGAGCTACAGCGGAGTAGAAAGAGCATTGGGTGCTGTAAGTAACTTTGACCATTTGTGTTGTACGTCAACAGAGAGGAGCCACTCCGAGAAGCATTTGTCGCTGCGGAGGAGTCCGTCGCCCCAGAAAGGCTCCCCCCTGCCGTCACCCCAGGTGGTCTTTCTCAAGGACATCGTCTGCTACCTTTCCCTGCTGGAGAGAGGGACGCCGGAGGACAAGCTGGAGTGTGAGTGACAGGGCTTGGGGATTCAGCCGAGGGTCAGCTCCTCTCAGGGGGGTGTCGAGTCTGGGCACCTGTCACATGAAATGTGTGAATGTGATCGGCCCACTAACGCCGCTGGTCTCATGTCAGCTCAGGTTGACAGCAAGAGTAATAAGGCTGTTCCCTTCTTCCCCAGGGCCTTAGATACGGTGGTTACACCCCCACACAGGGCAGGTCAGTGTCATGCTTAAGCCCTGCTGTGCCCAATTGACTTCTTTAAGGCTATATTGGAGCACACTGACAAGGCTAATCTCTTCTAACTGGTCCCTGTGCTTCAGTACGGAAATAGCACGCTCCGCTTCTCTAACCCTTTGGTCATCTGGAGAGAGTCCAAGAACAAATGTTGCTTCAGAGAGACACTAGCTATATCTACCCTTGTTATCTGAGTCATCATGGGATCTCTGTTCTCTCGTTTCCCCCTAGTCATGTTCCGGCTGTACGACACAGATGGCAACGGGGTTCTGGACAGCTCGGTGAGTGTCTCTTCTTGCTTTTGCACCTCCTTCTCTTTTCTCCCCCCCCCCCCCTCCTCTCTCCATCTTTCTCTCTGTGTCTTGTCTCTCTCTTGGCCCTTAGCACACAGCAGCTAGAAGAATAGACACCTGGACACCCAGATACAGCAGTTGTGTTTACATGAGATCATTTGTAAATGGTTCTGTTCAGTTTAATATTAGCCATGTGCTGAAGTGACCACATAAACATGTACATGCAGACTTCACTAACTAACTAACTAAACTAAAAACTCCCTAGCTCTCTTAAGGTAAGGCTTAGAGGTCTGAAATACATGTGTTGTTGACAAGACGTAACAGGTATGTGTGGAGATTTCTTTTAGTGTGGCATAAAGTATGTCTTAGTTATTGTTATTCAAATATTACTTATCATAGATGAGGACTAAAAAACAATTTTTTGAACCATGTTTGATCTGATGTAGTTTAGGTTTTGTTTTAGCAACATGCTAAACAAGCAGATCCACAGAAACTACATGACTTAAGGTTTCAAATTAAGCCTCATCCTTGCATTTTGCACTTAGAGTTCTTATGTTATAAGCTTATTCATTTGGGTATTGCAAATAGGCGAAAATTCCCCCAAAAGGGTGGTTTTAAACAGGTTAATGTCGCCTAAAAGCATCTCTAATGCCTGCCACCCATGTTTGAAATGCGTGAGAGTTGATTATTTTAGCCGAAGGTAAAGATAGGATCTCTTTGTCCTATGTGGTATGTCTTTCTTTCCGTAGGAGCTGGATCGCATCATCAATCAGATGGTGCATGTGGCAGAGTATCTGGAGTGGGATTCAACAGAACTGCGACCGGTGAGCAAACACACTCTCCTCCACTGCAATAAAGTAGAAAGAAGAGAAATGTAAACAGGCCCCTCTGTGACGGTTCATTATTTACACACCCTTTATACCAGCTGAAACCTCGAGTGACACCAAGAAAGTGGATTTGAGTTTCAAAAAGGTAGAAAAACAATCATAAAATAGCTTGAAACCGATTTCACGGCATTTTCTATGGGCCCCTCCCCGCATCCACAGCTATTCATTCAAGTATCTCTTCCCTTTTCCCCCCCAGACCGAAGCCCTTGTACACGGACGCCAAGTATCGATCATTTATATCATAAGAATACTTGAGAATTTAACTTTTTAGTACTAAAATAATAAAATCAATCGTTTGTCTTTTTCAGTCCACTAGATGGAAATTTGAAGTCAGATGGACAGAGACGTTAATCTTTTTAGATAAAACAGATGCTGACAATTTTTTCCTTTGGGTGACGTCATTTGATGCTGGAAAAAAAGGTTATACATTGCAACGTATTGCAGTATATTACAGTACATTACATTTTACTTCGCTGACGCTTTAATCCAAAGCGACTTCCAATTAATATTCACACACTGATGGCGCAGCATCAGGAGCAACCCAGGGTTATGTTTAAAATTGAAATAAGAAATAAAGTTGTGATATGGTTATGGTGATGATATTGAATCGTGGGGACTCTGGTGATTCCCACCCCTACCCTGTTGTAGTGTCTAGTCTGTTTGTCTTGAACTAGTCAAAAACCTTATGGAACATTGTTTAACAGAGTTTTTAATAATAGAGTCCTACTCTGAACCGCAGTATATAGTCTGCCTGTAACTGACTTTGTATACACACACAACTATCATGGTCTGACTTTGGTTTTAACAACTATATATATATATATATATATACTGTATATCTGTTACTTTAGATACTGAAGGAGATGATGGAAGAGATTGACTACGACAGAGACGGGACAGTCACACTAGAGGAGTGGATCAGAGGAGGCCTTACCACCATCCCTTTACTGGTCCTGCTGGGCATGGAAACGGTGTGTGTGTGTGTGTGTGTGTGTGTGTGTGTGTGTGTGTGTGTGTGTGTGTGTGTGTGTGTGTGTGTGTGTGTGTGTGTGTGTGTGTGTGTGTGTGTGTGTGTGTGTGTGTGTGTGTGTGTGTGTGAACAGAATAGGTTTGCCTATAACATAACCATTTCACCTTTTGTTGTTGTTGACATCTTGAGTTCAAAGCTCTCACTGGCTGTTGTGAGGTCGATTCTCAGTCAGCAGCACTAATTGAAATGTAACAAATGTCGTCTTTTCAGTGTGTTCTCTCACACCAACTACTCACATTTTTGTCTTATAAATCTTAATGTGTTGAAACCTTTGGAAATTTAAAACATAATAGCGTAATAGGGGTGGCCTATGGCTCAACTGGTAGTGTGTGCGCCCCATGTAGGCTGCGGCCCCGGTTCGAATCCGAACCGAGGCCCTTTGCTGCATGTCATCCACCCTCTCTCTCCTCCATTTCCTGTCTCTCTTCAGCTGTTTTAAATGAAGGAAAACCCCTAAAAAAAAAAAAAAAAAGTATAATAGGATAGAACAAACCCTATTGTCCAGCCGAGGCAGGAAAATTATCTTTGGTCTCAACCAAGAAAATATTAAACACAAAACATGTCCACAAGATAATAAAATTCAATTGTACAACATTTCATTCATACCCATGGTGTACAGCCTACACTCACATATTTAAGTTTACTGTAGTTTGTTGACCACAATTATTGCATTTGGGATAAAAGAACTACTCTTGTCTCTGTGTGAGGGAGACAGGAAGTGCAGGTTAAACGCTACCTTCAGTTTGAACAATGATGAAGTAAGGGAGATGTGAGTGAGCAAAAGCAGGAAAGTTAGAATAGTGATACAATGTGCATACTGTCAGTGAGCAGTCTATGAGTGCTCATATTATGCTAATTTTCAGTTCATAATTGTATTTAGAGGTTGTACCAGAATAGGTTTACATGGTTTAATTTTCAAAAAATGCCATATTTTAGTTGTACTACACATTGCTGCAGCTCCTCTTTTCACCCTGTGTGTTGAGCTCTCTGTTTTAGCTACAGAGTGAGGCATCTCACTTCTGTTCCATCTTTGTTGGGAGTCGCACATGCGCAGTAGCTAGGTAAGGACTACTAGCCAGTCAGAAGCAGAGTATGAGGGCGTGCCACGCTAGCAGCTAGGCGAGCATTATAACGTGTGTTACAAAGTGACCATGTTTGTCTCTGAAGTAAAGGCTGGACTACAACAGAGCTGTTTGGAGCAGTTTGTGAACAGTGTTTTCTGTTGGAGATCGTAAGTCCCTTTGGGGGGGACTTTGGGCTTTTTCACTTTGTATACCTATAACGTGAACAAAAAAAGATATATACAGTGCCTTGCGAAAGTATTCGGCCCCCTTGACCTTTTCGACCTTTTGCCACATTTCAGGCTTCAAACATAAAGATATAAAACTGTAATTTTTTGTGAAGAATCAACAACAAGTGGGACACAATCATGAAGTGGAACGGAATTTATTGGATATTTCAAACCTTTTAAACAAATAAAAAACTGAAATATTGGGCGTGCAAAATTATTCAGCCCCTTAAGTTAATACTTTGTAGCGCCACCTTTTGCTGCGATTACAGCGTAAGTAAGCCGGGGTATGTCTCTATCAGTTTTGCACATCGGAGACTGACATTTTTGCCCATTCCTCCTTGCAAAACAGCTCGAGCTCAGTGAGGTTGGATGGAGAGCGTTTGTGAACAGCAGTTTTCAGTTCTTTCCACAGATTCTCGATTGGATTCAGGTCTGGACTTTGACTTGGCCATTCTAACACCTGGATATGTTTATTTGTGAACCATTCCATTGTAAATTTTTGGTTTTGGATCATTGTCTTGTTGGAAGACAAATCTCCGTCCCAGTCTCAGGTCTTTTGCAGACTCCATCAGGTTTTCTTCCAGAATGGTCCTGTATTTGGCTCCATCCATCTTCCCATCAATTTTAACCATCTTCCCTGTCCCTGCTGAAGAAAAGCAGGCCCAAACCATGATGCTGCCACCACCATGTTTGACAGTGGGGATGGTGTGTTCAGGGTGATGAGCTGTGTTGCTTTTTACGCCAAACATAACGTTTTGCATTGTTGCCAAAAGTTCGATTTTGGTTTCATCTGACCAGAGCACCTTCTTCCACATGTTTGGTGTGTCTCCCAGGTGGCTTTTGGCAAACTTTAAATGACACTTTTTATGGATATCTTTAAGAAATGGCTTTCTTCTTGCCACTCTTCCATAAAGGCCAGATTTGTGCAGTATACGACTGATTGTTGTCCTATGGACAGAGTCTCCCACCTCAGCTGTAGATCTCTGCAGTTCATCCTGAGTGATCATGGGCCTCTTGGCTGCATCTCTGATCAGTCTTCTCATTGTATGAGCTGAAAGTTTAGAGGGATGGCCGGGTCTTCGTAATTTGTAGTGGTCTGATACTCCTTCCATTTCAATATTATCGCTTGCACAGTGCTCCTTGGGATGTTTAAAGCTTGGGAAATCTTTTGGTATCCAAATCCGGCTTTAAACTTCTCCACAACAGTATCTCGGACCTGCCTGGTGTGTTCCTTGTTCTTCATGATGCTCTCTGCGGCTTTACACGGACCTCTGAGACTATCACAGAGCAGGTGCATTTATACGGAGACTTGATTACACACAGCTGGATTCTATTTATCATCATTAGTCATTTAGGTCAACATTGGATCATTCAGAGATCCTCACTGAACTTCTCTGGAGAGAGTTTGCTGCACTGAAAGTAAAGGGGCTGAATAATTTTGGCAATTTTTCTTTCAGTTTTTTATTTGTTAAAAAAGTTTGAAATAGCCAATGAATTTCGTTCCACTTCATAATTGGGACCCACTTGTTGTTGATTCTTCACAAAAAATTACAGTTTTATATCTTTATGTTTGAGGCCTGAAATGTGGCAAAAGGTCGAAACGTTCAAGGGGGCCGAATACTTTCGCAAGGCACTGTAACACAATAAAGAAAAGGGAAAAAGCCAAAAAGCATAATATGAGCACTTTAAGACATGATGAGCTCAGATAAGCAAACATGCATTATATGTGTAAAACTATAAAATCTCAGTTGTGCCTGGCTCCGCTCCAAGGTAATATGATCAATGGCACAGCTCGGGTTCTCTTCACTGTTTGTAGCAACAATAATAACCGAAGTCCTTAAGAGACAAGCCACTGAAAGGATAGTTTCAATGCTTCATCCATCCTGTGTTGTCTCCTCCTAGAATGTACAGGAAGATGGGCAGCATGTTTGGCGTCTGAAGCACTTCAACAAACCAGCCTACTGTAACTACTGCCATACCATGCTGCTCGGAGTCCGCAAGCAGGGCCTCTGCTGCTCCTGTGAGTGTCTCTCTGTATGTCTGTTTGTCTGCTCTGTTTACACCTCTTTGTCTCCATTCTCTCTGACTTCCTCTCCTCTCCAACTCAGTCATTATCTCTTTGTCTGATCCTCCATCTTGATCTGTTTTTCCCTTTACTGCCATCTGCATCTGACTCAAATTTAAGTTGTTGGCTGCACCTGAGTGCCTCTGAGTCAATGTTTTTGTTAATTAAAAAGCCCTTACAGGCAACATTAAAAGAACATTAACAAAGTTATCGTTTGTAATTTCATCGCTGATTGAATTCTGCCAGGTGGCAGTTCTCCAGGCTGGTGTTATTGTCACAGTTGAATGAAAGTATACTCGCGATTTTGAAGTTAACTCTAATTTGTTCAACTTTTCATCAGAGCCCCTGCAAGCCATGTTTTTAGATGCAGGTTTTAAAACAAGACAGAATTAATCGGTTTGAGTCTAAAAATTCTCTGATTCCAGCTTGTTAAATGCGAATATGTTCTAGTTTCTTCTCTCCTCTGTGACAGTAAACTGAACATGTTTGAGTTGTGGACAAAACAAGACATTTGAGGACGTCATCTTGGGCTTTGGGAAAACACTGATCCAAATGTTTCCCCATTTTCTGACATTTCATAAACCAAACAACTAATTGATTAATCGAGAAAATAATCGACAGATTAAATCGATTTGAAAATAATCCTTAGTTGCAGCCCTAGACGTGAAGTACACAGCGGTTTACAAACTGTTGTCTGGTGTTGTTTTCCCACAGTATGCAAGTACACAGTGCACGAACGCTGTGTGTCCAAAGACATCGCTGCCTGCATCAGCACCTACGCCAAGTCCCGGAGACACACTAACGTGAGTAAAAAACAAGAACGTATGAAAGGCTTTTATTCTGCCAGCAATGACCGATGCTGCAGGGGAATAGAGACGGAAACACTGACCAGTCTGTTAAGCTGATTCCCGCTGGCTCATGGTTCCGTTCAACAGGGCGGCGAGGATCATGGGATGGTCTGGGAGGCATCTTGTCAATATCCTCTGTATTTTAGCTTTGACGTCATTAGGCTGTAAAGAGTTGTTCCTCTGGCTCCGTTCACACGCTGATTACGATCTGCAGAGCTTCAGTTCTGGGTTGTGTTCTCTGGCAAAAACTCCTTCCAGTCAATACATTTTTTTTGCTTTTATTTGTTTTTCTTTATTTGTCTACGAATTGATACAGTATTAACAGAAAATGAATTGTAAAATCCTTAAATACTAATTTAAGGCCAGACGCTACAGGCAAAATATCGTTTTTTCATGCACTGGTCAACTTTGAATTTTGCGTCCTTAACATGTCTTCTTTCAGACTAGTGGAAGGAAAACAACCAAAATACACATTTAGGTGTTTATTCTACACCAGGGGTCTCCAACCTTTCTTCATCTGAGGGCTGCTTTAACCCTTGCGTTGACTTCCCGTCCACCATGAACCTGTTGTCCTTATGGGTCAATATTGAAAATTAACTTTTTTTGGGGGGCGCTTATTCCAACGTTTTATTCGCTTTTCTCACGCTTTTCTTTTTAAATTCATGTTCAATAAACCTAATTTAAATGACTTTATACTTAATTTTGGGGTTTAAGAAAAGCTAAAATTATGAATTATTTGGATTGATAGTTAAGATCAGAGGATGTTGAGTGAGTTGCAGACTAGATACTGTACATACAACTTACATGCATGCATCCACGTTATTTCGGGGCAATTTGGTTGAAAGAACCCCATATTTCTGATATAAAAAACTTTGAAAACGGGTCAAATTTGACCGAGGACAAAACGGAAGTGGCCTAGAGCTACTTGCATCACATCGCTTACATTTATTTACACAACCCACATAAGCTGAACGAAGCTACTGTTTGTATATGTATGGAATTGCAATAGCCAAAGCTTATGAAAAATCTTAACTCCACGTCAAGGTTCATGACTATTTTACACTTTTTATGGGCCATATAGTTATAGCTACATCACTGAAATTATTATCATCAAGGTCCAAGAAAACATTAGCACTTTACACTTCTATGGCCCATGAATTTAGCTGCCTCACTTTTAATAGCGTCGTCGTTTGTGTCTCAGTTTGTCAACCTATTGGCGAGCTACTGGAAACCTGCTCGCAAGCTACCGGTAGCTCGCGAGCTACCGGTACCGCTCGCGAGCTACTTGCGTTCTACACTTTCTCTATTTGCATATCAAAATTAGTTTGGTTCTCAGACTCTGAGGCGAAAAGGTGAGGTGAAAATCTTCACTTGAGTAGCACTTAAGTTTCTGACACACCAACCCGACGTCCGACCGTTGGCAGAAAAGCCAGTCGGACCGATCAGTCGGCTCCCCGAGGTCCAAAAAGTGCCTCGGGACAGACTGAAGCGACGCCGATTTGAGCGTACGTTCTGCGCGTGCGCGAGACGTAATACGTCTCCGTAACAGCAGATGGCGCTAATTTGTATTGTCGCCCAAAAAATGAAAACAGGCAGCTGATTGGACAAACGCGTCACTTGGGTGTGGCTGCTCCCAGATTTTACAACCTGGCATAATGGCGGCTAGGATCTCTTACTTTATGAAGATAGTTCACCGAAACATGTTTCTGAAAACATTTTAAGCGAGAAATAGGCCGTGCAGTTGCTGAATCGGTCTTCATTTCAGATTGACAAAGGTCAGTTTAAAAGATTTTCATCAGATTTTGAGAGGCGTTAGTCAGGCTCATCCCCGTTTCTCATTTCCCAACCCGCTCTCACACCAGTTCGTGAAATGGTCGCGTTATTTAGATTTATTGATTTGTGTACAAGTCACGATTTTCTCGTTTATTTCGTGTACAGGTCACGATTTTCGAATGTGACCATTTCACAAACTGCCATTGACACTGGGCTGACACTGGGCTGCTCTGGAGGACGCAACAACGGGGAAATGAAACAGGGATACGATCCGCAGTCTCTGTGGCACGCAACAACACATGAAACGCCACACACCGGTGAAAGTCCAGTGTTGTTTGGCCCATCCACCACCCCGACCAACCTCCCTATGCGGATTTTAGCCTTATCAATACTAATCGCTACCGTAATTGTTCTGTGATCACGAAATATGCTTCCCATTGAAATACATTACTTTAAAATTCGTGCTTACAACACGAAAATAACGACATTAACGTTCAGTACACAAATCAATAGATTCAATATCGTGACCATTTCACGAACTGCCATGAGACTGGGCTGTCATTTCCGGGTTAGCGCTCCACCAATCAGATTGGCCGTTGAGTCCACTGACCTCGCCAGACTGTCCGACGGCCGATTATCGGCTTGGTGTGTCAGGGCCATAACATACACCACACTTTCCAGTTTTATTCCTATCTAATTCTGAAGGGTTTAACAGAGGGGTTTGTTCATGTATCATTTATACAACATTGTATACCTAAAAACATTTTCGTATGACTGTTGACAACATTTTCGGATGTATGGGGTAATAAAAAGAGATATCCAAAATTCCCTCTGTAAAAACCTTTGACTCAAATATGTCAACAAAATGAAACAAGAATTTTGAGCCCGGCTTTATCCAATGTTCACATTTCTGTTCACATTTCAACATAACATTTTTACTTGTTATACAAATAATGAATGTCTGAATGTAAATAATCAACTGGGGAAGTTTCAGAGTGATATCTATTAATTCACATTTTTACCCTGTTGACCTGAGGTATCTTGCTTTCAGTCATTTATCAAACAACAACGCTTCTCTTCTCTTTGTATATAACTCAGATAAAACAAGCCATTTGAAGATGTGACCTTTTTGAACTTTGTATGGGCCTTTTTTTACTATTTCCTGACATGTATAATGGAAATGATTGTTAACGGCAGCCCTGAAGCCTACTGTAGGTTCTCACAACTCAAAAGTGGATCCCAGCTTGTGTGTTTTACTTCTGTCGAAGCTAAACAAGAACAAGGTCATGTGTGTAATGTGTACAACGAAGTTCTAGCAAAAAAGCATAAAGACATCAAAAATGCTTTTTATGCTGCAAAGCAACCACATGTCTCAGCTGTTTATTGTACTGATGTTATCTTTAGCTCCATTCCTGTTTTATTTCTCTCTAGATAATTGTTTGTTTGTTACATAAACCCTAAATGATGTTTACATATTGACTTACTGATAGGGATGCACCAAATCCAGATTTTTGGGGTTCGGACGAATACCGAATCCACTGGCCAAATCCAAAACCAAATGCCGAATCCTCCTCCCATCCTCAGTCCATTAACACAGTAAACACATTAATGAAGTAATGACTGTCCTTCCTTTGCCGTACCTGAAGTTGCTGCATTTTGGCTGCTGTCTGTAGATTCCTTCGTGCACAACTCGTATACAGCGGCGATGTTGTGTATAACAAATCGGCATTGCAAATTGAACATGGAGCTGGACTTGAATGGCCTTCTTTTGACTGAAAGTACTGCCAAACAACACTTTTTTCTGCTCACCAGTTCCATTTTCACTTTCTCACAGCCTACTGCGTTGAACGCTCCACCTACGTAAACACCTTCCCCTAATCAACGGCGGCGGCGTTACGTCGACCAGCGTAGCGTGCGTAGCTCCCTGTCAAAAAGCCCAATATATGGCCAAATCCAAAGCCGAATCCTTGATTCGGTGCATCCCTGCTTACTGACTAACTAAAAATGCTAATTTCTAACCAGTAAATGATTAAATGATGAACTGATTTAGGTCTCTCTCTGGCCCGCCAGGCTATGCAGCACGTTTGGATGGAGGGGAACTCTCCTACCAAGTGCGACCGCTGTCACAGAAGCATCAAGTGTTACCAGGGCCTGACAGGCCTGCACTGTGTCTGGTGTCACATCACTGTGAGTTGCTGCCTCATGTAGACACAGATCATTCTTTTTAGGTTACAATCTAATCCAGTGTTTCTCAAATGGGGGTACATGTACCCCTAGGGGTACTTTGGAGGACTGTAGGGGTATGTGAAACTTTTTGCTAAATGTTTTCCAGTTACAAGGCTGTAGTGACTACTGTCTTTTTTTTCTCCAAGTTTTCATGGTTTTTACAAAATTTTTGTCTCTGTTTTTGAAGTTTGTCACCACCTTTTTTTTGAAGGTTTTTGTCGCTTCTTTTGACCTATTCTTGCCTTTCTTCCTTACTTAGTTTTTTTTTCAAAGTTTTTGTCTCTTTTGTCAGAGTTTTTTTTCCTGCTTTTTTCAAAGTTTTTGTTTCTTTTTTCGACTTCCTTCTTTCTACCGTCTTTTTCCAAGGTTTTGTCTTTTTTTTTTTTTTGTCACCTTTTTACATCATCATTTAAATGTTTTCCAGGTACAAGGCTGTTGTTTAGTAAATCTATCGCTGACATCGCTATATATAAATAATTTTTGGTAGAAAAACAAGTTCTAAATAAAAAAAGGAACACTCTTATGTAGACTTTGTTTTTCTACCAAAAATGATTTGCGCTGGTTAGGGTGTACATTAGCTGTGGTGTACATTATAAACAAAATGCCAAATCTTGACACTAAAAAATAGTTTTAATAAAGGTTTATTTTATAGGAATCAGCCTTTTGTCCCCACAATGTGATTCATTCAAGCACTGTAACACTTTTATTCATTTTACTTGGCATTGCTTTTCAAATCCACCAGATGTCACCACTGACTTGGAGTTTGCTCAACATTAATCCTGCTCTTAAAACTCTCAAGTCCACACAGCAGTTGTTCTACTTCAGGCATGAAAAGGATCCTGCATAGAAATCCATATGAATAACTTTCTGATTTACGGCCTGAGAAATAATCTGTATATACCGTCAGGGTAAACAAGCTCAAAAGTGAAGTGTCTCATACTTGGTAGCGTTTGATAAAGTGAGTCTCACAGATGGATTTACGCCCACAGTTGTGATGTTTCTGCTTCTCCTCTCCTCCGTAGCTCCATAATAAGTGTGCATCTAACGTGAAGCCGGAGTGTGACGGAGGAGCCTTGAGGGACCACACTCTGTTGCCTTCGTACATCTGCCCCGTTGTCTTGGTGAGGATGCTGTTTTTCTCTCTCTGTGCTGTCCACAAACAAGACTGCCACAGATGGAGGAATAGCTTCAGTATTATATCATTCTCTACAAAAAAAACATTTTCAGAATGCTTGAGCTGACTGTTGAGATTTGGGGCGGCAACTAACGATTATTTTCATTGTCGATTAATCTGTCGATTATTTTCTCAATTAATTGTCAGGTCTATAAAATGGCCGAAAATGGCGAAAAATGTGGATCAGTGTTTTCCCAAAGCCCAAGATAACTTCCTCAAATGTCTTTTTTTTTTTTTTCTCCACAACTCAAAGATATCCAGTTTACTGTCACAGAAGAGTTTAGAAACTAGAACATATTCACATTTAAGAAGCTGGAATTGGAAAACTTTTACTTTTAAATGACTCAAACCGATTATCAAAATAGTTGGCAATTAATTTGATAGTTGACAACTAATTGATTAATCTTTGCAGCTCTAGCTGTGATGTGTTTGTGGCAGTTTATTAGATATTAGGCAGATATAGATATTATACACCTAGCTCAAGCTAATGCAGCCTAATATAAAGGTCCTGCATTACATCCTCCCTTCCTGAAGGTTATGATCATTTTGGAGGTTGTATCTTGTGGTTATAGCATACAGAGAGGTGTTTCTGATAGTTAGCCTACAATCACTGACAAATGGGTTGGGAAAAAATGATAGAAACCCCTGTCAGCATAACGCAATACAGTTCAACAGCACCACAAACAGCAGCATCCACAATGATCATGAATTAACACCTGTCTGAAACAGTTTCAAGAAAAACTGAAAGATTGTTGAATTGAAATGTCTTTAATGTCCCCAAGGGGCAATTTGGTTCACAACACGTAGCCAACACAGACATTCACACAAAACACATAAAAACATGAAATAATAAATAGATAAGAACATAAATACACATGTACACTTTACTTAAAAAAATGAAAAAATATGTGCTGTGACATATTTTGACATATTTCGATAGAAACCCAACAGCTGATGATACAAACGATCTCAGGTATCTGTTAGACCTGGCACGTTTTCGGGAGGTAAAACTGTAGTGTAGTGGGTGAGTGGTGCTAGCCAAAATGGCCAGTCTGTTTTTGTTGTTTACACTCAAATTGCCAAACCAGCAGATCAAAGCAAAGGTTAAAATTGACTCAACAAAGGATGAATGGAAAAATTTCAGAAGTGATCTGTTAACATTAAACCCCTTCAACTTTCTTAAAAAAAAAACAGTCTCCGATTGGCTTTTTTACATATAGTAGTATATTCTTCATGAAAGGAGGATTTATTGCAGGACTGTATGATGCTGCATTAGCTTGAGTTAAGTGTGCCTATTGTAGAGTGCATAGTTATGTATAATTTTGCATTTATCCTTAATAAATGTAACTTCAACAACTCAAACCACTCCTACAACAACTTTTCTACTGTTCATGTGCAGCTCAGTATGATCCAGACTGTACCCAATGCGTTTGCCAAATTGCCAAATGCTTCAGTGTTTCTTCTATTCGCTCCAACAAGGACCACACTTCTAAGAGAAATAGCATTTTAAGCCATATTTTGAGAATTGTTTAATTGTTTTATTCAATTGTTTAATTATAGTTTCTACAAATAGTTAGATAGCTCTTTTCTACTGTGAAAACTTTGAATCTGACCACAGCGACTGTTCTCTGTCATTGAGGAAATTCCGTGCTATTACTTTACAAATGGTTTGCCGTTGAACATTTTTCAGATGTAATCCTTGATGCACTGATAAAAATTATAATCAGGGCTTCATTATGTTTCTTATAAAACACATTTGTGTTATTGCTATTAAATGGCCCGTAATGCCCACTGGAAGCCTCCCTTTGGAGGTATTACTGGAAGGTCCAGCCAGGCCCCCAGGAAGTGTGCCGGGCTTTGAAGCTAATTTGACATAGCGGCCAATCAGTAGAGTTACAACTTCCGTGTCCGCCATGTGATGCCCAAAAAGACTACTTCCCATAGATTTACATGACGAAAGAGACATCTGTAAATCAGTGGATAAATTTTTTGGAGCGTAACAACCCCCGCGAAATGACTCGTCTCACTATCCAAATTTGATCCATTCGGTCCAATATAATTTGGAAAGTCTAGAAGAGACTCATGATTAAATATTTCATCCCCTTTCAAGTCAGCGGAGCGCTAAACCGGAAGTAGCCGGCTCGGCCGGCGGAGGTCACTAGTGCCCCTTCCTTTATGGGCAGCATATTGCGGAATTAGTGCCGATTATCCAGGTCATTTTATTCGCTGAACTTTTTTGTGCCACTGAGCAACTCTCATAGGAATAAACAGGGATCTGCCTCGAACGCTGTATCCAGGTCTTGCTATACATCCATGGGTCCAACTGGGAGGAGAACCCAGGGGCAGACATATTGCATATCATACTGGAGGGATCACATATTCCACACCTCAAGAGCTGGAAAACATTGACAAGTAGGATGTACTTACTTAGCGTGCTGCCACCACATCCTGAACCTGGTATTAGTGACATGCTGCCAATCAACAGATTTTCTTCTAATAAGTCCTGTCAGACCATCATGTCCACCAAACACCTGCCTCAATTTCATACTTCCTTATTGGGGTTTGTGGTCTGACTTCTCAATTTTCCTCAGAAATACCTCATTGAGAAGCTGATTTATATGCATATTATCCATATTCATAGAGGGCATTTCAAACATTAATACAAGGAAACATGCACCTGCAGAATATTTAAAGCTCATTAAAAAAGTGCATGCAGGGAAACAGGTTTCATAAATCATGATATTTCCAACTCATTTTCTGGTTCTCCTTCTCCATAAACAACATGAAATCAAGGAGAGGGTTAACTTTTCTGAAAATAATCGCTGTCACTCTCATACTTTCTCTAACACACACACACACACACACACACAAACACACACACTAGAGCTGTAATCGAGCCTTAAAAGTTAGGCCCGACAAGGCCCTAGCTTGACAGAATTCGGCCCGAGCCCGACAAGTACATTTTGATGTCCCATCTTTTAGCATTTCACATAACCCACTGGCTCATTATTCTCATTATGCACATGGTCAAAAGTTTTCCACACCTCAGACTTGGCTTTCTTTGCCGGTGCAACCAAAACGTAATTGCCAGAGGCCAGCCTCCGTTTCACCTCCTCAGCATCCATTTTCGCACTAATCGAAATTTATCACCTGACGTCTCATTTAACGCGCAACCAAGAGCGCAAGCACGAGCCTGGCCCAAGCCTGTGTAAAACGATAGGAATCAGCTCTAACACATACACACACACACACTTGCCGGCCCTGCCATTCTCTTAAAGAGATCAACGCACAAGTATAAACTTCAGGCCACTTACGTAGGCTACGGCGGAAGCTCTGCGTGGAGGCTCCGCACAACCACAAATCACGCTTAAATAAGACCCCCTGGTCCTTGGTTGCTTAACTGTGTACCCATAGCAGTCTTCCTCCTTCCACAGGACCGTCATTCTGTGGTGAAGCGCGGTGAGGGGGAGTCGCCACCTAGCACCAGCCCTGATGACATCACTCAGATTTTCAAGTTCTCCCCTGGAGACGGACAAGCGCTGCAGGTATGCGGGTTCAGCTTCCAGCAGCCATCCAATCCTGTACGACGTTCAAGAGACCACTCAAAGCTGGTTAGCTGATGCCTGAGGCCGTTTCTTTCCTTCCTGTCTGCAGATCACCCCTCTCCCAGGTACTCACCCGCTTCTCGTCCTGGTCAATCCCAAGAGTGGAGGGAGACAGGGGGAGCGGTAAGTTCCCGCCACCCACGGGCCTTCGGCTGTGGTCTGCAGTTGTCTTTTGCATTTACTGCGATATCAAGTATGGAGACCATGCATACAGGGGATAGCCATTGGCTTCTCATAAACAATTTCAAACCTGATGATTGTATAGGTCAAAGAGAATTGGTGCTCTTTATTTAAAATCTGGGATTTTTTTCTTAGTTTAGTTATTAGTAGGTTTTAGATTTTAAAGAAACAAGTGAAAGCTTTAAAAACAGAAAACAATCATTCAGAAATCTACGTTGTTATTGACGCTAAATGTCCCCATTAGCGTCATATCTAAACGCGCTTTATCTAAACGCGCTTGGTCGGGACTATAATTGGCGTCTCTTTTGACGCAGTTAGGTTAAGGAAAAGGTTGTGGGTGGGCTTATAAAAAGGTAAGTTTCCATGACACGCGGGACAAGAACGGGACAGTTGGGTTTAGGAAAAGAAGAACAGGACAATAGGGTTTAGGAAAAGAAGAATGGGACGGTTGGGTTTAGGAAAAGAAGAACGGGACAGTTGGGTTTAGTAAAAGAAGAACAGGACAGTTGGGTTTAGTAAAGGAAGAACAGGACAGTTGGGTTTAGGAAAAGAAGAATAGGACAGTTGGATTTAGGAAAAGAAGAACGGGACAGTTGGGTTTAGTAAAGGAAGAACGGGACAGTTGGGTTTAGGAAAAGAAGAATAGGACAGTTGGATTTAGTAAAGGAAGAACAGGACAGTTGGGTTTAGTAAAAGAAGAACAGGACAGTTGGGTTTAGTAAAGGAAGAACGAGACAGTTGGATTTAGTAAAGGAAGAACGGGGCAGTTGGGTTTAGTAAAGGAAGAATGGGGCAGTTGGGTTTAGTAAAGGAAGAACGGGGCAGTTGGGTTTAGTAAAGGAAGAACGGGACAGTTGGGTTTAGTAAAGGAAGAACGGGACAGTTGGGTTTAGTAAAAGAAGAACGGGACAGTTGGGTTTAGTAAAGGAAGAACGAGACAGTTGGGTTTAGGAAAGGAAGAATAGGACAGTTTGGTTTAGTAAAGGAAGAACGGGACAGTTGGGTTTAGGAAAAGAAGAATAGGACAGTTTGGTTTAGTAAAGGAAGAACGGGACAGTTGGGTTTAGTAAAGGAAGAACGGGACAGTTGGGTTTAGTAAAGGAAGAACGGGACAGTTGGGTTTAGTAAAGGAAGAACGGGACAGTTGGGTTTAGTAAAGGAAGAACGGGACAGTTGGGTTTAGGAAAAGAAGAATAGGACAGTTTGGTTTAGTAAAGGAAGAACGGGACAGTTGGGTTTAGTAAAGGAAGAACGGGACAGTTGGGTTTAGTAAAGGAAGAACGGACAGTTGGGTTTAGGAAAAGAAGAATAGGACAGTTTGGTTTAGTAAAAGGAAGAACGGGACAGTTGGGTTTAGTAAAGGAAGAACGGGACAGTTGGGTTTAGTAAAGGAAGAACGGGACAGTTGGGTTTAGGAAAAGAAGAACGGGACAGTTGGGTTTAGTAAAGGAAGAACGGGACAGTTGGGTTTAGTAAAGGAAGAACGGGACAGTTGGGTTTAAGAAAAGAAGAACGGGACAGTTGGGTTTAAGAAAAGAAGAACGGGACAGTTGGGTTTAGTAAAAGAAGAACGGGACAGTTGGGTTTAGGAAAAGAAGAACGGGACAGTTGGGTTTAGGAAACGTGACACGCGGGACACGATCCCCGGTCTCTTGGGTGAAAGTCCTGTGTTGTTTGACCCATCCACCCCCCCAACCATCCCTCCCTATGCAGATTTTCGGGCTTCCATACTACTCGCTACCATAGTCGCTCTTAGTGCTACGTCATCTTCAAGCGCCGTGTGGCTGCTGCTCTCCCCCGGTGCGTTCTACACACACGCTGAAGGGTGCTTTTTGCGTCGTATCTGACGCTGACAGCTACTGCCCAAACATCCGGATTTTACGTGTTCGGAGTGAGAACGGGTTGAATCAGTACCTTTGGATACCCAGATATGGCACGACTAAATGAAAGTATTATTTGAAGTCATTTGGGCCTTTATCTGAAAATCAAACCGCACTTCAGGAAGCTGATTTCTGCCACAAAGGGCACTATATGTTCTGCACCTCCCTGCTGTCCCTCTGAATGCTGCAATTTAAATATGACGAGGGCTGTACATAAATATCTTCGATGTTTCATTCTTCTATCTCTTTCTCCCAACCTTCCAAACAGTGGAGACAAATTATACCCTGTTGCTCTGCCTCGGGCTGACACTACCATAGCAACCCACTCTTTATTACCATTAGAAAGGAAATTACTCTCTATTTATAGACATTACAAGAACAAAAATAATAATTTAGAACGGGAAACCAGTGGCTGTTGTATTGCTATTTGTGTCAGTGTGAAAAAAAGAAGAAAAAGCTTTTCTTTCAGTTACATAACATGGTTGGTGTGATTGATGAACTTATCAGAAGTTGTATGGGCTTCTGTCCTACATACACATTTGTCTAAATCTGTGTTATCCACTGAGTAATATAAACTTATCTCATGTACCTGGGAGTAGTGTAGATCTAACACCAATGCTGAGGCATATATTCACTTGTTTATATAAGGCTACGTTCAGACTGCAGGCAAAAGTGGGGTCAAGTGACCAGGTCGGACTTCTTCAGAAGTAGTGTGAACACTCAAATCTAGCCCAGTCAGAAGGTTGTCCCGTGGCGCAATGAAAGTGAGGGCCGGCGCGCCTGCTGAGGTGGGATCCCGGTCCCTCGGGATCGGGCGCATCACCGGCCGTCTCGCCCGCACCGTCGGGGAGGTGGAGCGTGAGCGCGTGCACTAGGACCCGAAAGATGGTGAACTATGCCTGGGCAGGGCAAAGCCAGGGGAAACTCTGGTGGGGACCCGTAGCGGTCCTAACGGTGCAACGGTCGCCCGGTCACACAGACCTCTGTGGTGAATTTGAAGCCATAACCCCGCAAAAGGCCAAAATAGCCAATTTGGCTCTCTTCCTCTTCATTATTCTCCTTCTCAGCACCTGCTCATTAATTAATGATGTCATTGTTATTGTTCTTTTGCGCGTGCGGGTCAGTTCCAAACCGCAAACAGTTCACAGTAGAAGGCCACATTTTAAAGGTAATGTGAACAGTCAAACAAAAAATTGGATCTGAGCAAAAAATCTGAATTAAGCATTAAGACTTGATTTAAGTAGTCTGCCTAACCTCCGTTGGATTGTAGAAGCATATTAGCAACCAGTAAAACTGCCTGCATGAGACGTGCATGAGGATAATTGTGCAGGCTTCAATGGGCACTTTATGTAACCCTCACAAGGTTACAGGAAACTGCTGTGTCGATATGCAGCTCGCTAATACACTGACAATTTGTGAGATGGAAGAGATGGAAGAGTGAAGAGCATGCAAACTAAAACTCTCCACTTCTTCATCTCTCTCTTTTGTATTATGCCTCATCTTCCTGATCTCTGGAATGATTATTTCTGTACATTTCAGACAGAAAATGCAGAAGAACAGATTATTTAAGATGTGTGTGGAGGTTGTACAGAAGTCACTTCCCATTACTTACTTACAGTAAAGCTATATGATGCTTCCACTGAGTTACATTTACAAACCCAAGATTTGATTTCTATTCTAAATGAAAAAAATTCAATAAAATGACAAAAATCGGCCAAAAAAATTCAACCAGCCATGTACTCAGCCAGTCGCCGATAGCTGAGATATTCGTCCAATCGCCCAACCCTGATCTCCACATCTTAGCGCTAGGATTCACCAGACATTTATTGCACCATCTGATCTGACGCTCCTTAAAAGGGATATTTTCAGACACGAATGCAACCAAGATTTTTATTAGACCCATCCAGCACATTGTGACATTACAGTAATTGGACTTATTTCACACTGTGAAGGGGGCTTTAGGGGCTGAGGTACTTACCGTTTTCATTCTTGGAACATATATATGAAAAATCTTTCATAATCTGGAACATTAAACTTGTATAAGGCTGATGTAATGATTAGCAAATTGCATATGCTGGTCGATGTACTCCATAGGCGCTCCCTGTATTTTTAACTATTTCAGTTGTTCTCTCTTCTGTCTTTCTCTCTTCTTCCAGGGTACTGAGGAAGTTCAGGTACCTACTAAACCCCAGGCAGGTGTACAGTTTGGACCAAGGGGGACCAATGGTAGGGTAAGTCTGCTGCATTTGTCTCTTTGTCGCTATTTTGATGTCGGTGAATGAATAGAGCAGCCATCTTTGTCCCAGGACACTGTTTCTAATGTAGGCCTCAGCCATCAGAGAGTTATGTTATATATATATATATATATATATATATATATATATATATATATATATGTGATATATTTTACTTTATATATATATCACACAAATATACTGTAGTTGCGAGGCTCATTCAGACAGGTTTTTTTATTTATTTAGTTGAGTGATGTCCTGATTTGAGCATGCCTGTTAGAACATGTAAAAGTAAACTTCAGACTATCGTTCAGTGTATAAAGAATTGATATACAGAGACACACAAAGATATAAAGCTGTTATTTATTAAAATATGGACATTCATGTTTCTGTGACTTTAAAGCTGGGGTAAGCTGTTTTCTGGAAAGAGAAAAGCAAACACCAGACTTGTAAAATGCAGCCCTCCTCCTGCAGCTCTGTCCTCAGCCCCTCTCTTCATACAGTAACCTGTATGAGTACTAGTCATTCATTTCAATCATCCCAATCGTCATTATGATCCCGATGGCGTTATATCGACGATCTTATGAGAATTACCGTCCTGTTTTATTTGTAAAGCCCTTTGAGATGACAGTCTGTGATTCGAGGCTTCGCTGATATTGACACACTTTATTCTTACTCTTTTTGAGAAGTCTGTTTTCTTTCTTTTTTTTTACGTTGCTTTGCAGTAAAGGCAGTTGTTGCCAATGCTGGAATAGAAAGCAGGACTTTCCTCCATCGAATCAGGTTTTCACAATCTGAAGGGACGTGCACGCACATTTGCATTTGTAGAACAGCCAATCGGAACGCCCTCTCTTTGAAATAATCTCTGATTGGATAAAGTCTCCTGTCACGGGCTAGATTTTCTAAAGGCTAAAAACGGAGCCAAGAGGAGGTGCAGAAGTCTAGCTTTCTCTCAGAACACTTGAATTATAATGCTTTATTTTGATTTAATTATATGCTGAAAAGTTTTGCCCAGTGATTTCATAAACAGAACCGCCTACCCTAGCTGTAAGCTACATCAGGCGTTTGTATTTCAAAATGAAACGAACATTGTGAATATAAAGTACAGTTAGTTATTGTTCAGTCAGGGAGCTGTGCTGTCACACCAGCTCTTTCTTTCATGTCAAACTAACCTGCTGAGGTGGGTGAAGGGTAATGGGAACATCGCATTACTGCAATGCTGTGCATTTGACCTCTTGACATACACACGCACACACACACACACACACACACACACGCTCATACGTCAGAGCTGAGCACAGCTTGTACTTTGAAATGTACGCTATTCCGCCTTTTGTGTATTCAAGGCAGAAAAATGCCCGACGCAGCTTAAGGGCTGTAAATGCTTTACCTTGAAGGTGAAGCACTCCCTTCACCATCCTTTCACTTCCATTTGTGTCTCTCTCCTCCCTTGTCTGTTCCCATGTATCTCTTTCTCTCTCTCTTTTTTTTTTTTTTTTTTTTTTTTTTTTTTTCTCTCTCTCTCTCTCTCTCTCTCTCGCGCACGCTCTCTGAGTCATGACTAGCAGAACTGCTGCCCTCGAGGGTCCATTGTAAGAAAAGCGACCCAATGACGCACTCAGGTCTTAGGGGACAATGCTGTAGATGATACATGTGGCATCAAACACAAACACAGCATTTACTCTCAAGTGTTATGGACACTGGATAAAGACATTGTGATCTGAGCTTTTTGTAATTTTCATTTTTGTGATGTCTCTCCTACTGTATTACAGTTTAGTGATACAACTTCCTGAACTAAACAGAGTTTAAAAATAGGAATTGTGTCAATAGCAACAGCAAAATAACCTTTTTGGCAATGGCAGAGAAGATTTGGCAAATTTTTCATGGGCGCAACCCACATACTCAGCACTGCTACTCATCCCACAAATGCATGTTCCTTACAAATCGGGCACAATTTGAAAGGGAACTAAACAGGCTTTCCAACGGTATAAGATTTATTGCCAAAAAGCATTGTTACCACAGAGAAATAATCTACCAAACACAAATGTCCTTACTTTTTGTGCTAAGTAGTTAGTATAGTTGTGACATCCCAACCTTATGAAAGTCCTGATGGCTCGTTTAAAGGTCCCATGACATGGTGCTCTTTGGATGCTTTTATATAGACCTTAGTGGTCCCCTAATACTGTATCTGAAGTCTCTTTTATATAGACCTTAGTGGTCCCCTAATACTGGATCTGAAGTCTCTTTTATATAGACCTTAGTGGTCCCCTAATACTGTATCTGAAGTCTCTTTTATATAGACCTTAGTGGTCCCCTAATACTGTATCTGAAGTCTCTTTCCCAAAATTCTGCCTTGTTGCAGAATTACAGCCACTATAGAGCCAGTCCCACAATGAGCTTTCCTTAGGATGTGCCATTTCTGTGTCTGTAGCTATTGAGGAGGAGAGAGGGGGGGCAAGGTGGAGGGTGGGGGTGTGGCCTTGACCAACTGCCACTTTGCTCGTTTGAAAGCCATGATGTCTCTCTCTCATGGGTGGGCCAAATTCTCTGGGCGGGCAAAGCAGAGAAAGGGGAGGTAACCTTGCTCCTTATGACCTCATAAGGAGAAGATTCCAGATCGGCCCATCTGAGCTTTCATTTTCTCAAAGGCAGAGTAGGATACCCAGGGCTCGGTTTACACCTATCGCCATTTCTAGCCACTGGGGTGCCATAGGCAGGCTGGGGGAACGCATATTAATATTAAAAAACCTCATAAAGTGAAATTTTCATGCCATGGGACCTTTAAGGCACAGCTTCTGAATACGGGCTGTGTGCATTTCTCTGTGGATTGAGCCTTTTGATACTTTCACAGTATTTACCAGCTTTATAATAAAAAAAGACATGGAAATTTCACTTTTTTACAGTATGGGACCTTTAATAAAGAAGCTACTTGTCATACTCAACTCCGTCTTTTCAAGTGCATATGTGTCTGTTCTTCCGATGACACACATCTGAGCGCAGAGTGATGTAAAACTGTTATTTCTGAGCAGTGTGAGAGTTTTGCTGGTGCTGCTAAGAGTGGGAGAGAGGCTCTACAGTACGCACAAGGGGAATATTAACACATGCGTACAAATAAACACAGCGCTGAATACAGGTCTGTTAACACATAGAGGGTCAACCTGCTCTCAGCTGAACTCTCCACAACTGTTACTATGGGCTCCCTAGCAACAGGCTCAGCAGGCTTTAGGATGAGAGGCAGCTCACTCAGGGTAATTTGTTTAGGGAATGCAATAAATGTAAAAACCTCTTTGCTGATGCATATGTTTCTCCTAAACTGTCATACATAAAGCATAGCCACGTGTGGCTTAATTAAAATTTTATGTTGACATTGAAAGGTTTTGGTTGGATGCGATACACAGCTCCATGTTGTGGAAATATCCCCACGACGAGTGCACGTTGGTATAGTTTCTCTGCCTTAGAGGGGGCTGTTTGTCTCACGGCCTTTGACTGGACCACTGGAAAACGGATATTTAGGAGTATATGTTTAGACTGTTAAGACTTAAAGATGCCGTAGGTAGGATTGTGAAGATCCAGGACTTAGCCAAAAAATTTGAACATCAACAACGTCTCAGTGCCTCCCCCCCTTTCCGCTAAAGCCCAAAACTCCCCCCCCCCCACCCCCACCAAGGGAGAATGAATGTGTGTGCATGAGCAGTGATTGACAGGCAGTTAGACCCCGGCCCTGATTGGTGCATCTGAACAGGGAACGGTGGATTTTTGCAAATCGCACTACAGGCTGTAGGTGGTGCCAGAGGAGCCAGATTTTTTTATTACCTTCTCCTACGTTCTACTGAAACATAGTGTCAGTTTCAGCAAATATGACAGAAAGTTAGTTATACAAGTCTTACCTACTGCACCTTTAAGTTGTGTTAATGTTGAGGGAGCCTGTCATCGTGTTAGTGCCACGACATCACCAGAGCAAATCGCTACACTGAATAAGTATTAGCTGCACAACACCACATTCTTTTTATTCTGAGGTGCGGACCTGGTTTAGAGGGTATATGTGCTGTAACTGAGCAGGACCAGGTGGTCAGTGTGAAAGGGGTCTGTGCCCTGTATGCAGCTGTCTCATGATGGAAAGAGATGAAAGCTACTGTCGACACCTTTGTCCCAACGCACATTAAAGGTCCCTTTGAAGGGCACGCACTCTGTGACTGGTTTCTAGGGAAAGGATTGGAGTGAACGCAGCTGGAGAGGGCACACATTGATTACACCTTCTATCTCTGTCTTGTTTTTCTCTCTCTCTCTCTCTCTCTCTCTCTCTCTCTCTCTCTCTCTGTCCCTCTGCCCATCAGCCTTTTAGCTCATGCCATTAAATCATTCAGAGCTTTAAGTCCCTGTCTCAACCGTTCTGAAATCCAATCTAAGGATTATCACTGTAATACACGCTGGCATTGAGATTGAGGACCCTTGTGTAGAAAAAGACCAAACAATACATTCATACTGCACGTGTCGGTTAAACCTATGAATCTTCTGTTGTCTTTTAGGCTCAACTTCTTCCATGATGTCCCTGATTTCCGGGTGCTTGCTTGCGGAGGTGACGGCACTGTGGGCTGGATCCTCGACTGTATAGGTAATAACAAAAATGACCTATGGTTACAACTTGGATCTTATGTTCATAGTTTGGGCCATGGTTTTTGTACTCATCAAGTGAATGACCTTGTAAACAAACCATCCGATTGGCAAAACTGTTTTGACAGAGAAAACGATGGTTAAAGTTTTTACCCAAGCTGTCCATCATAAGCATCCATCACAGTTTATAGGCAGACTTTCTGGCTCAACTTTTACCGCCCGTATTTTCCGTAATCCTTAACAATCAGTTTTACTGCGCAACGAGGGATTATTGACGGCATTACAATGTACTCATGTTTGGTTTGACCTCAAAATAAAGTGGTAGACACATGAAACATGGCTAAAATGTTGTCTTGGCTGCATCCTGTCTGATCATCTGACAGAAGTCGAAAAAAGTGATTAAAAAAAAAAGCAATAATATAGCGTTACGACCGGCTCACAGGCCACAACAAAACAGGGAGATGCACAGTCAACTTAACAATAATGAAGTGACATTTTTTTAAAGAAAAATGTAAACAGGAAGGCGATGAGGTGTGGTTGTCAGTATCAGCGATGTATGAGAGTGTATGGATGCAGCGAAAAATGTGTGGTGCACTAAACACAATGAGATCATGATGGTGCTTGGTCAAGGGAAAGCTGCACACTGGTCTCGGGGCATGCAGGGTTAAATAGCCTGGGGGGACTGGCCAGATGCTTCCAGTCCTCTTGTTGTCGCCTCAGCCACAAACCTGCAAGTTCACAAGACAGACCCCCCAGTATACATGCACGACAACAGGGCTCAAAAGATGTCTTGGCTGCATCCTGTCTGATCATCTGACAGAAGTCATAGTGTACTATGTCAAAAAAGTGAGAAAAAATCATAGTATAATGTCGAAAAAAGTCATAGTATAGTATATCAAAAAAAGTGATAAAAAGTCATAGTATAGTATATCAAAAAAAGTGATAAAAAGTCATAGTATAGCATGTCGAAAAAAAGCATTGTCGTTACTAGTTATGATGTTACGGAGCTACACATTGTTGTCATTGTTAATATGTAGGGGAATTAGCTCAAATGGTAGAGCGCTTGCTGCGCAAAGGAAATTTAAAAAATAAACAAGCATTTAAAATGTACACTCACTCACCCAACAGAGGTTGCCTGCCCTCAGGGCAGAGTGGCCTAAATCATTATTTGTCTGTGGGCAGTTTTTTTTTTTTAAATGAGGGGAGGCAACCTCTGTTACAGTGATTAGCTAACATCACAACATGGGTACCACTCTTACAGGTAAAACAAAAAGAATTTATGATTGGCTAATGTGGGCTTACTTTGTGCTTACTTTCGCGAAGTTGACGGGAGACAGGAAGCGCAAGCGAGAGGTAGCAGGATCGATCGACCAATTACACAGAAACCTGCAACTGTGTCTTAACATACTATACTATGTCTTTTTCGAAATACTATACAGTGACTTTTTTTTAATCACTTTTTTCGACACACTATTTTGCATTTCCTTCTCCAGTAGGTTTTGTTGTAGCAATGTTACCATGTTCTCTTATCGCTGCAATTACCTTATTATAATGCTGTTATAACCAACAGACACAATGGCGGAAGGGACAAAAATAAGCCCCCAGGTTGTTCTAGAAACAGTTGTTTCAAGACCTGTACAACTAACCAAATATAAGATTGATCTGTTTGTCTTTGCCTTTGTAGATAAGGCCAACTTTGCCAGGCACCCTCCAGTGGCCATCCTCCCTCTGGGCACGGGGAACGACCTGGCTCGCTGCATACGCTGGGGAGGAGGTGAGGCAATCACTTAATCATCTCTGTGTGTGTGCGTGTGCGTGCGTGTGCGTGTGTGTGTGCTTGTTTGTTTTGTGTAATCGTTCAGAGTGATTTCATCCTTGCGTAGACATTTCTGAAACTTAAACTTAAAAAATTTAAACGTAAAACCAACCCAGAGCAGCACAAGCCGGACAAATTTGAATGCTTTACCACAATGTTGTTTAGTGCCTCAGAATACACAATACTCTTCACTTATCGTCACTGTCGGGTGAAAAAACGTATGTGCCCAAAACCACTGTTTTTCAGGAAATTTAATTATTTAAAAACATTTTATTCAACTACTTAGACGAACGAAATTGCCTCCTTACTGTTCACATTTTTGTAAAAACCCCAGACAGACTTAATGGGTGACCAAGCATTGTGTTATAAGAAACATTTGGATTACAAAATATGGAGATACAAGGTTTCTGCCCAACAGCGAGGTTATGTGCCGTGGGATCTGATTTAAGTTTTAAACCATCCAGTAGAGAAAAAATAGACAGTAACTCATATAAATAAATGATGGCCCAGTTATTACAAACTAATGCTGTGCAGCCAAACATTGTTCAAATTCACATAACTTGATTTCCTATCTTAGTGGAGATTCCAAAGTTTACAAAGATACCAAATGTTTCAGGCTGAAGTTTGTGGAAATGTGTGTAAAATAATGCACAAGACAGCAAAGTAAATATGATACTGTCAGCGTAGAATAAGATGGTAAGATCAGTTATAGATTTCTAGTTGTCCTCCCAATATTTCAGGGAAAAGAAAAATATATCAGATCATCTGTTAAGGTCCATTAAAGACAAAACGGGCATAACATTTGTAGTTGATTGACCTGATAGCAGTCTAAACAGTCTGTTCACACTCTGAGAATGGCTGTGGTTTCTGGAAGGGTCTCAGTAGCACACTAGAATACAAAAGGCAGGCATGTGTGTGCATGTTTTTGGGAAATGAAAGATGCGAAGAGGAAGGTAGGATGTCTTATGTGTCAAATTAAAAACGGTTAATATGCAAAGCACCATTGATTTGTTGCAGTACTTTGGGCCAGTAATTAGAATGGTTGGTTATGACGGCTCGTTTGTTGCTGCTTGGAGGACCAGCAGAGCACTTACCCAGGCTCATGACTGCCAGGTCTGGGGGGCGGCTTTGGGATTTGCTGAATAGATCATCTTTCCCAGAAATAAACATTGACGCAAGAGCTGGAGTCTTTGCAGCCATTGTTAACAGGATAAATAGATAGATAGATAGATAGATAGATAGATAGACAGACAGACAGACAGACAGACAGACAGACAGACAGACAGACAGACAGACAGACACTAGGGCTGAACGATTTGTGGGAAAAAATTGAATTGCGATTTGTCTGCCAAATATTGCGATTACGATTCGATATGCGATTTAAAAAAAAGTTTAGCTAAAATTCCATATTCACTATGTAACAGATAAAACATGTCATGGAGCATTACAACATGAGACACCATCAAACCTGCTTTATATTCTTATGCAAGGATGACAACAAGCATGGGACGTTGAACAGTCAAATACAGAACATTTATCGCAAAAGCTAAAGTTATAATAATACAGAAACTATTCCGATAAAAAATATCAGTACTTTCCTGTAAATTGAAACTTCTGATATGCCTCAGTTCAATAGCCATATTATATATATATATATATATATATATATATATATATATATATATATATTATATATACACCTTCTACCATCATGTTAATAAAGTAATACAAAATAAATGAAAAATCCACTGAAAATAGGACATTTATGTAAACAATCCGAGATATGTAACATTATTCCAGCATTTATCTCATAAACAGTGAATAAAATAATAAAAAGAGGATTCAAAAAATGTTAAACCAAATGTTACGCCAAACATTCAACTAAATATTGCACATTCGATTACAGTCTTCACAATAAGCTAATCGCATTCTTTCAAATTTCTATTTGAAAATGACTCATAGTTGTGGCCGGTTAGCTCAGTTGATAGAGCGGGCGCACATATGCAGAGGTTTATTCCTCGACGCAGAAGATCCAGGGTACCTTCACATCTCAGCTTTCCTATAAATAAAGGCAGAAATGCCCCCCCCCAAAAAAAAAAAAATCTATAGATAGGTTTCAAACACATTAACGTTGTGAAAAAAGGTTACAGTTAAATTTAGGCACCAAAACTACCAAATTAAGTTCAGAAAAAGATCATGGTTAAATCATCTGTTACGTTACTTAACTTCAGGTGGCGCAGAACGTGATGTAGTTCGGTTTGTCCTGTAAAGTTTCCGTTTACTTACATTTTTGAACCCCGGTCTCCTGGGTGAAAGTCCTGTGTGTGTTTGACCCATGCACTACCCCAACCGGCCTCCTTACGTGGAACTTGGCGCTGTTATACTTCCTCACCTTACTACTTTGCTACCGTAACAATTACTACAGCCACTAGAGGGCGCCGCCACTAAAAACTTTAACATGAGTTATAGGGTAATATATCGAGATTACATCGATATCGATATATGAGGCTAGATATCACCTTACATTTTAAGTGTTGTCTTTTCCTGGTTTCAAAGGCTACATTACAGTGAAGAGATGTCATTTTCTGAACTTAGGAGACTGTTCTAGCTGTTTTAATATTTGACTTCCCTTTGCCCACTAAGTTATTATATCTATGTCATTGATGGTTATTTAGCAAAAATCTCATTGTGTAAATATTTTGTGAAATTTATTTATTCACCTACATTTAACCAGAGACTTCAATAGTGTCCTGGCCAAGACAGGCAGCAGTACAACCACACATACTTACACTAAAAAAATAAAACAACTGAAACAGCTAATCCCTCAAAGTCAACCACAATCCTAAACACATCAGGCAAAACATCTACAGCCAGATGTGGCTGCCCCAATAGTTAACCCTACAATATGGCCTGCAATATCGATATCGATGTATTTGGTCAAAAATATTGTGATATTTTATTTTATCCATATCGCCCAGCCCTTATGAGTTGTAATTGCTGCTTGAACAAACGACCTATGGGGGCGTTTTTTTCAGGGGAGGACGGTCTCCATTTAGCTCTGTGCACCTCTGCGCGAAAGCCTCACAGAGCTGTAGCATGGCTGTCGACTCTTAGTCTAGTCATAATGGAGTTGTTGTTGAGATGTTTGAGTTCATGGCTGTGACAAAAGTTACTCCTTAAAGTGCTCATATTATGCTCATTTTCAGGTTCATAATTGTATTTAGAGGTTATATTATAATAGGTTTACATGGTTTAATTTTCAGAAAACACCATATATTTGTTGTACTGCACATTGCTGCAGCTCCTCTTTTCACCCTGTGTGTTGAGCTCTCTGTTTTAGCTACAGAGTGAGGCATCTCACTTCTGTTCCATCTTTGTTTGGAGTCGCACATGCGCAGTACCTAGGTAAGGACTACTAGCCAGTCAGAAGCAGAGTATGGGGGCGTGCCCTGACAGTACCTAGGTAAGGACTACTAGCCAGTCAGAAGCAGAGTATGAGGGCGTGCCCTGACAGTACCTAGGTAAGGACTACTAGCCAGTCAGAAGCAGAGTATGAGGGCGTGCCCTGACAGTACCTAGGTAAGGACTACTAGCCAGTAAGAAGCAGAGTATGAGGGCGTGCCACGCCAGCAGCTAGGCGAGCATTATAACGTGTGTTATAAAGTGCCGCGTGTTCGTCACGGAAATAAAGGCTGGACTACAACAGAGCTGTTTGGAGCAGTTTGTGAACAGTGTTTTCTGTTGGAGATGGTAAGTCCCTTTGGGGGGCACTTTGGGCTAAGATATATAACACAATAAAGGAAAGGGAAAAAGCCAAAAAGCATAATATGAGCACTTTAAGTCTCATGTTGTTATCTGTTGATTTGATCGGAAACTATTCACGGGCTCCTCGGTGTCTGATAAATGTGTGTGATACATGTGCACACATCCTGAATAAAATGTGCTGAAGGATCCAGTGGGAAAGGAACAATTGTTTTTATATGAAAAAGAAATTGTTCCCTCTGAAATTGCTAATTTACCGTGAGAGTACCAGTATGTCAGAATATGCAAACACGCCTACATTTTACACATGATGCTCCCAGTGTGATGGTACTCATACACCCTTGGAACGCTCTTCCGCCTCTGATCGCTATTAAAATGCCTGGCTGTTGAAGCAGGCTGCTGTCAGCTACAGAGCAAAACCAGAGGGCTCCCTGGGGTGCTGTCAGGCCCGGGCCGTGTTGTAGGTTCGGAGGTGGTGAGGGCGGCGTTCTCTATCAAATGGCAGCATAAGCACTGCCATTGTGTTTCATTTTTCATCTCATATTACCCACCATCCCGCCAGTTAAATGTAGGGCTTTAAATATGGATTGGGTGAAATAATAATTTTGTTAATGTATTGTCAGGACCAATGATTAAAGCCTCCTTCTCATGTGTTATTTCATATGTTTGTTGTATGTTCATGTATGTTTATTAAAGGGGGATTCTCTCTTTCTGTGCATGTGCTTGTATTTTACTAATTGCACCTTCGTCTCTGGCGGTTCTCGGCAGGTTACGAGGGCGGCAGCTTGCTGAAGTTTCTCCGGGACATCGAGCACAGCACAGAGGGGGTGCTGGACCGCTGGAACATAGACATCGTCCCTGACGACAAGGAGGAGAAGGGAGACCCCGTCCCCTACAGCATCATCAACAACTACTTCTCTATCGGAGTGGTAAGGAAAACTGAACATATAACATTATCTGATATAAAATGAACGCGGTAATAACAAGTTAACACAAATTCATTTTAATGCCTCATTTTTTTGATGCCGATTAACGCATACGGGTTCTGGGATTTGGGCCTCGGGCCACTCCGTAGTTTGGGAAATCAGGAAGCATGCAGCAGTAACGTTGTGGATGGCTTGCAGAAATGGGTCTGTTCAGTTTTCAAAGCCCTTCCAGACTCAAGTTATTTGCATGTACTGTCGATGTGGACTGAGTTTCCACCACTGAGTCTTAGATACCACTTGCTGGCCAAGTATACTGCTGTTACAGAGAACCCTCCTCCTCCTCCTCCTCCTCCTCCTCCTCCTCCTCGTCCTCGCCAAAGGCAGGCCACGCTGGATAATATGTCATGTGGTCATATGTGCCCATCTGTTGCTGCTTGATGGGCTTAAGTTTGCCATATTATGCTTTCATCGTATTTTTTGAGCACACCGTACCTTTAGGGTTATTCTGGAGAATATTCTAGTCAGTATTTGTCATTGCTTTGGATTGTTGCAATAATAGGAAACATTTGCATAAAGCAAGCATATGTGTCTGCTCCCATGTTGATAAGAAAAAAAGACAAAAAAAGAAAAGAAACAAAACCCCTGAAAAAAAATCCTCTTTTTAAAGTACATTTGGAACAGATAAAAAATGTGCGATTAATTGTGATTAAATATTTTAATTGATTGACAGCCCTTGTTACTAGATATGCTTCTTAAAGCTACACTGTGTAAGAATTTCTCCCATCTAGCGGTGAAATTATATATGACAACCAACTGAATAGTTTTTAAAGCACAAAAATTTCATGTAACTTACATTTTAAAAACCAAAAAATTAGAATTATCCGTTTATCTATCGCTTTATCAACTATTACAAAATGTCCTGGTCCAATTACATTTAAACATATCTGAAATCCAATTTGGTATCACCCTAAAACAAACGCATAAAAAACCTCCATGTGATTCGGTGCAGAAAAAAGGGACAATTAAGTTTGTACTGATGACGATGACAAGTTCATCCGAATGTAAAGTGGAACCATAAGCAAATATACAATATATAGAAAACTCCTGTCCCCAAATTGTCTGACTGAGACAAAGTTGCAACAATAACAACACGGTGAGGAAGATTACCTGGTCTTTATGGACACAAGCAATTAGTAGATTCATCAGTGACTTTCTGCTCCCTCTTGGGCAGGTTTCCTCTTTTAATTGGAGGCAAGAAACATGATGCCAGGTCCCAGTTGCTTGGCAACCTTTTTAACTTGTCCTGATGGAGGTACAAGTATAAAAGCTCAGGGACGTTAATACAGAGGTGACAAACAAGGACTGAAGTAATCACAGTGCAGCTCTCTGATTTAGCTTAAGTGTTGTGTCTGCACTCTGCACTGAAAGTCAGTGAATGGTATGACTTTGGTTTTTCTTTATGGAAAAATGGCAACCATGACTTTACTGTTCCTGCATTTGTTTTGGACTCACAAGAATGAATGTGAGGCTACATATATATATATATATATATATATATATATATATATATATATATATATATATATATATATATATATATATATTAATTCCAGACAGTGTCATCAGCTTATAGTCTTTACAGACTCTACTTTATTCCCTTGCAGGTCTGATCAGTGTGAGCAAGCCTTTAGGCCATGATCACACTTTTTAAAAGAAAAAGTTGACTAGGATGCTTTTGTAGTAAAAAAAAAAAAAAGAAAGAAGAAGAAGCTGGCAGCGGTTTGGTTCCAAAAAGCAGCTGAGAGCATCTTTTGTTGCTATAACAACAGCTACTGCTACAGTATCTAAGAGTGCTATACGGAGCGTGAAGATAAAACAAAGTGGTCGAGCGAGCTAGAGAATGAACAGGAGAGAAGGAGCGGTGCTACTAGATAACGTTAGATAAAAGTTCCCTAAACAGGGAGCACCCGCTCGTATCCTATAACTCGCTGTGCTCCGCAACGAACACAAGTCTATCTATCGGCGCCTTCTCCATTTTTTCTTGTTGTTATGGAAAACAACAGGTCTCGCTGCTTCGCTTGTCATTGGTCAGCTGTCAAAAAAGCGCTTGATGAAGGGCGTTTTTTTTCAACTTCAAAAAGACGCTCTGAGCTGCAAAAAAGAAACGTTGGGGGTGGCGTTTAAAAAAACGCTTAGGACTTTTTTTGAAAACCCGGTTTACTCATAATGTAAAACAGATGCTGACGCCAGGTGTGAACATTGCCTTACTCGCCTACCAGCACAGCAAATAAACGCCATCGTATCAAACTTGTAATTAGGAGCACGGTGTATATTCAGAGCATTCTCATGAATGGGTTTGAATGGTATCGTACGAAAACGTATGCACAATTCGTATGATATCCTACGAATTTACAGCGACCGCTGTCTGGTCACGTGACGACCGCTTACGTGGTCTTTACAGTTAAATTTACCCGAGAAAAGGTGACTGTGAGCCGGATACAGAGCACCGCGAGGGGACGGTCCTTCCAGCAGCCGTTGCAGTGAAGTTTAGCCGACAAAAGGCGAAGGTCATGCTGCGACGACAGTTAAGTTTAGACACCAAAATGAAAAAAAGTGTAACACTATGTTACTTTTACAGGTTGTCTCATTGGAACTACAACTCGCGCTACCCGGCGCGAGTTATGAGACCTGAGACAACCCGAGACAACCTGTAGGCGGACCGTCCCCTTACAGGTTGTCTCATTGGAACTCCAGCTGCAGCTAAAAGTTACATAATGTTGCTTTAAAACACCGGTCGTAGTACTCCCAGGACACAAACACCTGTGTCCTGGGTGAAAGTCTTGCGCTTTCCCCTTAACTTCTTCCACGAACACGAACTCCGCTCCCTCGCTGTGTTTTTAGGACCCAACCGTCCACCCCGACCTCGTCCCTATGCGGATCTTCGTGGTATTATACAGCAGCAGTCAATGTGGGGCATACAGTAATTAATACGTGGAATACATACAAATTATAGTGCATTGCTTTTCATAGCTGTATGTACGAATGGTTCATTAGAACAGCCTGGTGTATTTCAGGCTGTTAAACTCAGTGTTTTGCCAAACATCGAGATGAATCATCACCATATCAGAAAGTAGGTGCCATCTGATGTTTTTTTTTTTAACATTTAAGCACCATTAAGCTGATGACTAAAAATATCAGTCAAACTCATTAGATATACAGTACATATGGCCATAAATAAACAGAAGTGGCACATGAGTGAAGAGGACATATGTGCGCAGCTAGACGTTAAAGGGGTTTTGGCGAGAAGAGGATGAACCACAGGGATGTTATGTAACTGCCCCCCAACTGATATCTGCATACAGTATGTCAGTGTAAACACCAAGGTTATAATAGTTCACTAAAAGTAAACTAAAAACTAAAACTAAAAAACGTTTTAATGAACTGAAAATTCAAATGAAAACTAGACTTTGAACAAAATATAGAATAACACCAGCTTTATCCTTTTAACGTGTGAAGCCGCGTCTGTTTTCCTCGGGTTGGGCCAGCGCCACGATGTTTCACGGCCGCTAAACAAAGCGACAAAACGCCGAGCCTTTTCGAGAGCCACGGTGACAGATGGCTGAGTATCTGGCAGCGCATGACACCTGAGCAAACCGATCTCTGACTCACGCCAATGAGGTAGCCATTAGTAACCCTCAAATCTGGTTTACTAACCATACAGGGTTTGCATTTCCTGCCACTCCATTACAGACCTTGCTGCTCAGGATTTGGTTGCTGTGGAGACGGGAGGCTGGCAAGGCCGAATCTGAAAAGCTTGCACAGTCATCTGTCCTTTATCTCACCGACTTAATTGTGGATGACACAGTGTGGAGCATGTGGCTGGCTCAGCCATGGCACTCAGAACTGTAAATCAGAAGTGAATTCTGTTTCAATCCATTCCCATATTTAATATTTAGATAAGAATTTATGGATCCCCAGGGCCAAAAAATAAGTTTACAAATATTCTGATGAGTATTTAATAGGTTCTGTCATTAGCAGGAGCAACTGGCTGTAAAAGCATTGGGCTCACTGTAAGGGGCTGGCAGTAGGCTGCATTCACACACACTGCGGCGTCAGATGGTCCGGCAAAAACAAGGTCTTTTCATTCATTTTCGATGTGGGTAGTGCGATAAGGCAGTGGTGGCGTGGTCCGTAGGGAGCCAGAAGAAAACGCAGCGGCCTGCTGCAAAAAGTTGAGACGGATTCAACTTTTAGAGAGATGCAACCCGGCTTCACGCTGCAGTGGCAAATCATGTAACCGGCGATCAGACTTGGCAGTCTGTTTTGAGGCGGTTGTGTGAGAGTCCCGTACAGGAAACAGGGAACATCACTGCCTCTATCGCTGCCACAAGAAAGTTTTTAAAGGTCCCATGGTCCCAAAATTTCACTTTATGAGGATTTTTAACATTAATATGTATTCCCCCAGCCTGCCTATGGTCCCCCAGTGGCTAGAAATGGTGATAGGTGTAAACCGAGCCCTGGGTATCCTGCTCTGCCTTTGAGAAAATGAAAGCTCAGATGGGCCGATCTGGAATCTTCTCCTTATGAGGTCATAAGGAGCAAGGTTACCTCCCCTTTCTCTGCTTTGCCCGCCCAGAGAATTTGGGCCACCCATGAGAGAGAGAGAGACATCATGGCTTTCAAACGAGCAAAGTGGCAGTTGGTCAAGGCCACACCCCCACCCTCCACCTTGCCCCCCCCTCTCTCCTCCTCAATAGCTACAGACACAGAAATGGCACATCCTAAGGAAAGCTCATTGTGGGACTGACTCTAGTGGCTGTAATTCTGCACCAAGGCTGAATTTCGGGAAAGAGACTTCAGATACAGTATTAGGGGACCACTAAGGTCTATATAAAAGAGACTTCAGATACAGTATTAGGGGACCACTAAGGTCTATATAAAAGAGACTTCAGATACAGTATTAGGGGACCACTAAGGTCTATATAAAAGAGACTTCAGATACAGTTTTAGGGGACCACTAAGGTCTATATAAAAGAGACTTCAGATACAGTTTTAGGGGACCACTAAGGTCTATATAAAAGAGACTTTAGATACAGTATTAGGGGACCACTAAGGTCTATATAAAAGAGACTTTAGATACAGTATTAGGGGACCACTAAGGCCTATATAAAAGAGACTTCAGATACAGTATTAGGGGACCACTAAGGTCTATATAAAAGAGACTTCAGATACAGTATTAGGGGACCACTAAGGCCTATATAAAAGAGACTTCAGATACAGTATTAGGGGACCACTAAGGTCTATATAAAAGAGACTTCAGATACAGTATTAGGGGACCACTAAGGTCTATATAAAAGCATCCAAAGAGCACCACGTCATGGGACCTTTAAACACTGTGAGGGTAAAAAAAACCCACAAAGTTTCAGTATCAGCTGTTTCCTGCAACATGCTCCCAGCTGAAAAAAAAAATTGTAAAATAAGGAGTAACACAACGGCACATTTCAGAAATTGGGCCATTTAAGTGACACTCCCACCGCCGCACAACCCGCGGCGAATCGCCAGATCGCTTACTTTCTTCTGAAAGTGCTCTTGGGATAGCCAAACGAATATATGTGAAGCCTCTGCCTCCTTTTTTTAGCTTCATGTGGCTCCATATCATTTTATACTGTGCATTTTATAGCTTCACCAGTTACAGGATAGGTACAGATACAGTTACAGATATTTTCCTTGTTTTAAAATGGTATGTGGGTATTGATTTAGTTGCAGATACTAAAATAATACTTTCAAATACTTTCTGCTGAATTAATAAAAACATTTCATTTACAAATAACAGCGGTGGGTTTAAGCATCTGTGTACAGGTCGGTGTCGGTTCTTAAAGTGCTTCCATTTGACCTGCAGCCTGGAAAGAATTTGAGAGACGGAAATCACACCATGTCAGCAGCCATTAAAGATGCCACCTCATGTTGCAGTGAGGAAGCTGATCCCTCTGCAGCGCGTGTCGGTGTGCAGGAGTTTCTGTGGATGGGTGCGCAGGCGTAAATGTGTACCGTATGTGCGTGCACTTGAATGTGCGTGCCTCGTCTTAATGGCAAAATCCTAATGTGCACCGCAATCCCTGGCTGTGCCATTGGCCAGGAGGGTGAAGACGACCCTGGGCCTCTTCTGATGGACATATAAGTCGCGAGCTGCTTCTTTCGCCTGATTGGCAGAAGCTGCACCACGGCAACTAACATGAAGAGGTTAATGCAGTTCACCGCAGCCCTCTTGAATCCTAGTGCAGATAGGATTTCAGTTGGATTGTTCTTGAAAAAACAATCTCACCACAAGGTTGGTTTAGTGTGTGTTCCGGACCTTTCACTTATTGTCACACAATTCAGATGAAAAGTCTTAGTTTAAAGGTCTAATGTGTGGGAATTTCTCCCATCTAGCGTTGAGATCATATATCGCAATCAACTCTCTCACACCACGCAGTTCAGGCCCTGTTTACACGATGACGCTCTCGGGTGAAAACGAAAAAATATTTTATCGGATGTGCCTTTCGTTTATACGGCGACGGCGTTTTTGGGGCTTAAAAACGCAAAAAAGTGAAACCACCCTCCAGAGTGGAAATCTTAAAAACGCTCCACCGTCGCGTTACCGTCTAAAGGGTAAAAACGCAAAAGTCTGAAGACAGCGGTGTGGAGAGAGACGAGAAAAAGGCGTCTGTTGTTACGGAGTAGGCTACAGAAATTATAGGCTCCTGTTAGAATTTCAATGTAATGGCTCAATATTTAAATGATTTCAACAATGTGGATAAGGTTGTTATAGTTCGATGACGATATGTAGGCTATTCATTTGAGCCAGAGCAGGCGACAACGTTACGGATGAAGAGAGAGAGAGAGAGAGAGAGAGAGAGAGAGAGAGAGAGAGAGAGAGCGAGTGGCAGCGGTCAGCGGGCAGAGGTCAGCGGTCAGCGGGTAGAGGAGGGCCCGCTACCTCTCGCTCTCAAGCAGCGGCTGAAGGTATTGGCTCAGGGTATTGGTAGTGCTCCCGTGGGTGCTGTGTTGTGGCTTATCACGGTCAATTGTGCCGGTCATCATCAGACAAACATGCAACTCCACCTCCTCGTCTTTCCAGCTTTTGTTGTTCGCTTTGGCATGTTTTGGTTTCGCGCTACTAAGGAGAGAAGTAGAATGAATGTTCTACCCAGGTGGGTGCCTTGGTGGTGTTGTGTGGCAGTGCCACCTAGTCACCTGGAGTGCATACTACATCGAATTTCACACACTTTTGCGTCACCATATGCACGCAGATTTCCCCTCCATAACGCTTGTCTAAACGCAGAATAAAAAGTGATAACGCAACGCCACTTTTGTGTTTTCTCTTCAGATCGTTTCCGTGTAAACATAGCCTCAAAGTACGTATTACAGCTACGGTAGCCTTCACGCTTCAAAAAGCCGGTCTCTTGCTCTTTTCAATATCCTTTTGCTTTTTCTGGGCAAAGAAGAAGACTCATGTTCCTGAAATTTGTATTTTGAATACGTGTGGTCCTCCATGTTTCCTTCTTCAAACTTGCCGGGGCCAGGAAGCTACGATACCCATTAGCAGCATTAGCAGCACCTGTGAGTTTATCATGTGACAGCGAAAACGCGAAAGGCGGAGCAGTATGTCCTGTATGTCCCTTACAGGCTAATGTATTTCAAGATGGTGCATGAATATGGAGCGTCTACCCCAGTTCATGCGAATGCAAATGTAAAATTTTAAGCCAATAGGAGTACTTGGAATTGATGGTGGTGGTAAATATTCATGAAAAAGGACACGTTTGTGAACGGGCAACACAGATTTTGAGAATGAACAACTAAACACGTTACACACTGTCCTGTTATTCAGACATTGGTGGCCTAAATAATAACAGACGTGTCCCAGGGAATCCACTGCTCTCTGTTTTATAAACTCCCATCAGTGAAGAAGCATTGAATGACGCTAACACGCTATATGTAAAGTGTTTTGCTGGATATTCATTTATTCAGCCTGCAACTGGAATACATGTAAATTAAAACTATAGGGAGAGGCTATTTGTCAGATTATTGCTGTTGAATATTGTTTTAACCTCTCTGCCCACGAGGGGGGGAATTGTTTTTGTAGACTGATCTATATGAGAAGAATCTCCTCTTGTGCCGTATTCAAAGCACACGGCAATGTTACAAGGTCTTCTTCAGACATGAGACCAACATGTTAAATTGCCATCAGATTAACCTAAAGGGATTGCATGTCTTTTATTGAGCACTCGGACAAACAGGAGGAACTGCTGAGTGGTGCTAAACTCAGATCTGTGCAATGGTTGGCAAGTGTTAACCCTAACCCACCAGGTCACTTCATCAGATCAGAACTGTTCATGGTTTTGTTAAAGTAAGTGTACTGAGACAAAGGCCCTATTAAATGTAACGCTGTCCTGAACAGACTCTTGTTCAGGAGAACAGGCAAAGCAACAAGGCACAGAAAGTTTGCATATAAAATGGTGTGTGTGTGTGTGTGTGTGTGTGTGTGTGTGTGTGTGTGTGTGTGTGTGTGTGTGTGTGTGTGTGTGTGTGTGTGTGTGTGTGTGTGTGTGTGTGTGTGTGTGCGCGCGCGTGTGTGTGTGTGTTTGTGTGTGCGTGCGTGTGTGCGTGTGATGAAGTAGCGCTGGCACAGACTGAAGGTCAGGGGAAGTATCAGTGACAGGAAATAAGCGCCTGCCAGGTTCAGGCCAGGTTACCACGGTAATGAATGACCGTGCTGAGTGACACCTGGCTGGTCTTAAAGACAAGAGGAGCGGCGCTCATAACACACATGTTTTTCCTGCGTTTATGTCCCCTAAAATGTCTGACCCTGGCTGTAGCGACTTGTATCTGTGCATAGTTTGTCACAAGAGAGGTGTTATTACATCCCTCTCCTGAAGGGGGAGATGTCTGTGCACTTCCCTGAAATCTGAGATTCAATCGTACCCAGGAAGCGATATTTTTTTTCCCCACTATGGCCACCTTCAATAGCTACTATTGGCTAATTTTATAGCATTTGAAAAAGAAAATGTATTGCTGCTTTTTTAACTCACAAATAGGTAACATGTCATATAAATTAGGTTTATTGACTATGTATAAAAAAAGCATCAAAAGCTCAGAAAAAAAGCTGAAAAAAAAGGACAAGGACGACAAGTTGATGGTCGACGGGAAGACAACACAAAGGTTAATGTGGGAAAACCATGTTAATATTATTATGTAGTATTTTTACATGCTTTAAAACGGGTGAAGGGGGGGGGGGGACTTAAGTGTGTCTCTATGACATCAAATATTCACGACTAAATTAGCAACATCAATACCCATCTTTATTCTTTCATGCATTACATAATGTTGCTGTCTTTCACAGACTGAAAAAAAACAACAGTTAGCTTCTGTTTTGACATAGACAAACAACAGCAACATGGATGGGAAGAGTGGAAAAGTAAAAGTGCTGTTAATTAAATAAAAGAAATACCTTAATTTAAATTAAATTAAAATAAATGTTTAAATACCTTACCTACCTACAATACTCAAACTTTATTTATAACAAATGAAAGCCCATTTATGACAGGAAAAAACTAAAAAAACACTGAAAATAAGCATGCATGATCAATATAAATAAGTCAAAATTACACAAAATTCTTTCTTTGGTTTGGTTTAGTATATAAGTATTTTTATAATGCCAAACTTTTCATTTCTTTTTCTTTTTTTTCTTGGCAGAAAAGGTCTTCCATAATAATTGTAGTAGTGTAGGTTCTTTGTTATAGGAAATATTAGTATAAAACCCTTTTAAAATCATAGACAGTGCCTATTTAGCTTGCTCTCTATCGTGCATGCTAACCTGAGCTCCTGGTATAACAGAATAATAATAAAATTAGAGATTTGAGGCTGGCTATGACATTTCTCTTTGACATTAAGCTAACCAAGCCCCTTACCAGAGGCCAGTGAAACAAAATACTTGGGAGGGGGACTGACAACCTATTTCTCTGCTGTGGGTCCCACTGAGGTGACATTTTCCAGCCAGCGTTTTTGTTGTTTTTTTGTTGTTTTTTCGTTGTTTGTCTCTCTCTTTCCCCTTCCTACTTTTCACATCACCCATCTAATAGCACCTCCTCTCGCCCCCATGCACCATGTGCAAAACTTCAAACGGCAAGATCAAAACAACCTTCATCGCACAGGCAACTATAGGCGAAGGCAAATGTCACATATTGTTACAGACAGATTTTTTCGTGGGGGACAGAATGCATAAAAGCGGTACTGGTCAGTGATTGCCTGCAGCAGGGGACAGAGAGCAGATTTAGTGACATCAAACAGCCCGTCATGTTTTGGGAAGCCACTTTGTGTCACTGCCTGGCCCTGATCCACACGCTGTGCTGGATTCGCTGCCCACATTGTTTCAAAATCAGTGAAAACATAACTCCCTGTTTTGTTCACACTTGACAAGCCTCCTCAGGCAAACTATAAAAAAATAATAAAAAAGTTTTTTTTTGCATTGCATGCTTGTTGTTGCGATGAGTAACCTTGCCATGAGAATCAGCTTTTTAGTTTAAGCTCTGCGGGGCGACGTTAGTCTCATGTGTCTTCACCTGAGATGTCTCCTCACTCCCCTGGTTCCAGTATCAAATTCTCCGCCAGTTTAAAGCAGCAGATGCAGCTCTATTTTAAGATCTCATATTTGCTGATGCTGTGAGATCTCAGAGTCTGGTTTAGGAGGTGCATTGCAGCAGGCCCGGTCAGGTCGCTCTCGTGAACCATTCGTACATATAGCTACGAAAAAGTATTGCACTGTAATTCGTATGTATTCTACGTATTTGTTACTGTGTGCACCTCATTGACTGCCGCTGTATAAGAGTGTTTTGGTCATAAAACAGAGGGGGGAGAGCATGTATAGCACTAATGGATGGTACTGAGGGTGACAAGTGAGGACACGTTTAATTGCACGCGTCCACCTGTCTTGTCACAACCTTCCGTTCTCCTTGTTGCAGAGTGTTGAAACACCTGGACAGGCAGGCAGGGTGCCAGGCTGCCAACACAGATGTGTTTTTTTCCCCTTCAGAGTTGCATGATGCTTGACTTTGGTGTGAATACACACTTCTTTTACTAACCCACACACACACACACACACACACACACACACACAAAGAGGGTATAACAGATCAGTTATCTGACTATGATGCCCTAGTTTTATTAGGAAATGAAATAAAGCATAGGCCACATACACTTCCAGGAAAGTGGAGACGCATGACACAAAACACTTGTTGCCTCTTAAACAGCAGCTTGCTCATTTTCCTGCTACATCCTGTTAGCAGCTTAGCGCTTGGTGACGAGCCAGGTTGGTAATATTAGCTTACGGTGTGGAGTTTAAAGATGTCACATTGTGTCATTTATATGTACTGATATTTATTTTTAGGCTGTGTACCACTTTCACGTTCAACATTTTTTTCTTTTTTTTCATTATGAAATGTATTAAATATGGGTAGTAGTTTGAGCAGAGTACTCGTATCTCCAGCTGTAAAACTTATGCTCACGGTAATAATTGTGTATGAAAGTGTACTGTATTAGAGTTTTTCTTAAAATGAGCTGTGAGTTGGGCGCCTGGTTAGCTCACCTGGTAGAGCAGGTGCCCATACAGTTTATAGAGGTTTACTCCTCGACGCAGCAGCTGCAGGTTCGACTCCGACCTGGGGCCCTTTGCTGTGTGTCATCCCCCCCCTCTCTCTCCCATTTCATGTCTAAGCTCTCCTATAGAAATAAAGACCTAAAATGCCCCAAAAATAATCTTAACCCACCATATCAGAAATTTGGGTTTCTTTCAACCAAATTGTCAAAGACAATAACGTGGATGGTTCCATACAACTATTACTCTTCACAAGTAAAATAAATGATCAGTTCACTACTTTCATTGCATTTGGGTATTTTATTCAATTCTATTCTCTTTTCTATTTGAAAAAAAAGAGTGAAAAAATGTCGGAAGAATCTTCAAAAATGGCAGGAAAAAAATCGGCAAAACCATCGGAAAAAGTGACCAAAAACTTGGAAAAAAGTGACAGCAACATCGGGAAAAGTGAAAGTGTGTCGAAAAAAGAACAACAAAATGTTGAAAAGTTAGAATTTAAAATTTTGACCCAGAAAAACAAAAAGTTGCATGGGTGACAGGAAGTCAACACAAAAAAAATAAATAAAGAGTTAATCAGGAGGGGATTGGTGGATACTCGCTGTGAATTCTCGGGACAATTCCCAGCTCTACTCACACATGGGCTCAATCGGACATTACATGGACTTTATACTTGGGAGCTGGCAGGCGGAAGGCTGTTTATTGTCCAGTCCAACTGATTCAGACATTTGCGTTGTCACATACAGATCCTTGCGGGATAAGTTCAGGGTTGCAATGCATGTGTGATATCAAATTACATTAACTTGATCGAGGCCCAATTAGTTAAATTGTAAAAACCACTTACTTAAATTTGAAGGCTAATTCATCCCCCCTGATTTACGAGTTATTGCTGCATATGAGAACTGCATATTTGATTCCTGTATCAATATGAGGTATTTGTATAGCAAGACTCACTAAATAGTTTCTCTCTCCACGTGGATTTCGCACAGACAATAGCTTTTTGTTATAACTGTAGCCAGTTACGAGTTATATATAGATTTTCTTCATACAGTTTAGCAGTTAATTTGTTTTTCTGGGTACTCCATAATCATGTCTTCATGTCCTTATCGTCTTTACGCATTAACTGGTGGAAGTAAGTCGGGTTGTGTCATGCGTCTTGTCTCTGTTAAGCACTTTAAGCAGAGCCAGATGATGTAATTATACAATAACAGTCCTTAACTCGGCCTTCATACGTTAACATCATTACTGACTCCACCGTCAGAGTGACACTCTCCATCCTCCGTGCTCTGGTGCCATGTACCATCTCCGTCACATGTACATTTACGTTAGCTATATCACTTCCTCGGATGTATAGTCGATATAATCTCTGAGTCCATGCATCTTGGACTTATTTTATACGTACAGTGGCTGTTTATCTGCGAAAGGCAGATCACATCCTCAGGCCTGAGTGGAGAAGAAGCAGCTCTGGTCAAACTCAACTTGCAGCCAAATGAAGGCTGCTCGGTTTAATTGATCACATCCACTGAAAGCTCAAGTGTCCAGAGCACCGCTGCGTGTGTGTGTGTGTGTGTATATGTGTGTGTGTGCTGTATGCCTACATGCTGTGAAGCGGTTTGAAGGATGTTCATGATATTCTTGTGCGGTTGAGAAGGGTTTCCGCGGGGTCTTAAAAAGTCTAAAAAAGTCTCAGTTTTCAAAATCAAAAATTTAGAAATTTTAAATTCGCTGAAGTATTGTGTTCTAGGTCTTAAATCATTTTAAACAGATCTTCATTTTCCTACGTCAATGCAACGCTACCTCTAATGCTCTAATGCTGTTTGTTTTTTTTATTCTGTGGTGTTGTAGTTCATTCAGTCGCTAGTCCAAATATAATTCACTGTATTACGACTACAAATGAGACCAACATGCAACTTCTATTGCAGCCAATCCAGACACCAGTCCTATAATGCCAATGAGGAAATGGGGGAGTTGTTTCAGACAGTGTTTCCGGACTCTGACATCTGACTGTTTTCGATGTTGTATAAAGGTCTTAAATTTCATTCATAATGGCCCTAAAAAGGTCTTAAAAAGTCTTAAATTTAATAGCGTACATTTCAGACTGGAGCTATGTTGGAGGTGTTGTAAAATTGCCAACACGTTAAGTAACGAGGTGCATGTCTGATGGGAGCTTTAAATCTAAATGCTTGTCATTTATCTGACTTGTGACAGTTTAGTATTATGAAGCAAGTTAATGGTTTTAAAAGGTGAAACCTCTGTAATGTAGCATTATTCGAGAATCTTGTGACTATCGAGCATTTCTGTGATGAATGAAAAATCTAATTGCCCGCATGGCATGGCATGTAGACCATTGATTACGCTGTTGTGACAGCGTGATCCCCCCGGAGGCGTTTGTGTCTGTCTGTAAGCAAGGTCATACTGAGGCTGCTCTTGTGACGGATCAGGGCTACAGTCACCTCTGCCCCAGAGGTCAGGGGTTAAACCATGGGGAGGGGAGGGCAGGGTCCGGCCTGAGCTGGATCAACTTGTGACCTTTCGTTCAACGCTGCTTTGTGTCATAAGCCAAAGCTCCACTCTTCTTAGTGTTTTACGCTGTCAACGTTCTTGTTGTCTTCCCGTCGACGGTGCAACTTTTTGTTTTTCTGGGTCAAAAACGTTTTGGTCGTCTTATTCGACACCTTTGTCACTTTTCCTGACGTTTTTTTTTTTTTTCCTATGTTTTTGTCGATGCGCTTTGCACTTTATATGACGTTTTTGTCGCTTTTTTTCCCCAACATTTTTGTCACTTTTTTTTTGCCTTTATTTTGAAAGGACAGCTAGGTAAGAAAGGGGAGAGAGAGAGAGGGAAGACATGCAGGAAATCGTCACAGGTCGGATTCGAACCCTGGACCTCTGCGTCGAGGCATACATCTCCAAGTATATGTGTGCCTGCTCTACCCACTGAACCAACCTGGCCACTATGCAATGTTCTTTTATCTGTTTTTCTTCAAATGCTATGAAATTGAATAAAACACCCAAATTCAATTAAAGTACTGAACTGATCATTTACTGAACTGAATCTACTTGTGAAGAACGTTGTATGGAACCATCCACGTTTTTTTTTGGACACTTTGTTTGAAAGAAACCCAAATTTCTGATGTGGCAACTTTCTGAAAATGGGTCAAATTTGAACCGAGGACAACAGGAGGGTTAAGACTGAAGTATTGCAGTGCATGACGATGCGTTGCAATACGACTACTACAACAAGCTTGTTGTGGTAGTTTGGGCCAGAAATACTTTCCAGTTAGCTCAAAATGATGTACTGTACTTGTTCACCACTGTCAGTTTGGGATTGTGGACACGTGTGCCTAGGTGGGAAAGTCCAATGTCACACATAAATATGGTACATGTATCGGCTGATTATTTTCCTGAATTTCCCAGACATCCTCTGTTTTTCTTCTTTTCTCCATCTAACAGTCCAAAGATTTTTACTACAGTTACTATACGGCAAAGGAAAGCAGCAAATCATCGCATTGAAGAAGCTGGAACCAGAGAATGTTTGGCATTTTTGTGATTGCACTTATTCAAATTGATTGTCAGTCAACTGATTGATCATCATCTAATCCTTTTAGCTTTAGGACGTATGTTAAGTCAGCCTGGAGATTGAACAGAGAAGTAACTCTTTGATGCAAAAGACAGCCACAATGGAATATGAGAACACTAACGTTTGATGTTTTCCTTTATTTACACCTCCAAATATTTGCTTTTCATAACTGCACTAAGACTGGGCCACCTGAGGCTTTCCCTTGCTTCATTGGGCTTCGATGTAGAGTTGCAGAGCACTGAAATCCAATCCACAAGCTCGACAGTAATGGTGGTGACTCCAATGTTTAAACCAGTTAGCTAAAACTACATCAGGAAAGGGGTGGACAGAGGTCAAAACTGGACCGTACCACTAACCAGGACTCTCTCAGACATGGGCAGAAGACAAAATTAAAATCCCGTGCTTGCAGACGCTTGCAGCTACACAGATGCAGAGAGAATAATTTGGGCTTTGAGAAAAACACCATAATTGGCCTTTAATTCACTGAACACATTTGGATGAATGTCTTGTTTTTTAATGCAAGAATGCTTGTTCTAAAAGGGAGAGATGGCTGAACATAACTGAAGTGTAACATATTTTCACGTTTACCTTAGTATTTGACCTACAGCAGGCTGTGATAATGTGTAGGTTTAACTGAAGTCCTGCAGCTAATGGTGTCTCTTCTTTTCTTTGCTGCAGGATGCCTCCATCGCCCATCGCTTTCACCTGATGCGAGAAAAGCACCCTGAGAAGTTCAACAGCAGGTGAGAGAAAAGGACATTTTAAAAAGCACTGAGCCGTCGATGAGGCGGATACTGTTATTTCAGAAAGACTGATAGCCTTCCCTGCGCCGACGTCCTGACACCATTAGCTAGCGAGCAACCTCACAACCAACTGGTGACCTCGCACTTTAATCTGGAAATCCGATATCACACCGGGCCGCAATCGTCAGCAATCAATAAGAACAAAACTCGCCTGCATAGTGGAATCAATATATTGGCTGTGCCTCGATTGTGTTAAAGCTGAACTGAGCTATGATGTGAGAGGATGTGAAGGCCAACTGGGCCGGAGCCATGGTCTCCATGGTTTCCATAGTCCAGACACAAATGTTTGGAATGGCAATTATTAGTTGTGTGTTAAAAAAGCAAGGTAAAGGAACTGTTAAAAAGTAAAATGGGGAGTACATTGTCTCAAAACAGGGCTGTTACATTGCAAGAGAGTTCAAATGAAGACTGAGGACAGTGGTGATGTAAATGGAGGTTTACGTCAGTCTCAAAGCAGAGAAGTGATCTTCAAATGGCAGACAATTGTTACATGTATATATAGAAATAGAAATACGTTGCACTGCAAGTTAAGAATGTTAAATTCAACCTGGTCACATCAGCAAGAGACCTTTTGGGACATGGAATCTGTTAACATTACTGGCTTCATCTGTCTATTAAAAAGCCCCTCGGTTATAAGTTTGAAGTCTCAAATGTAATCTGAGATCATTTTGATTTGTTGAACATTATATTTTTTATTTTTTTTATCAAATATGACAAAGCCCCTCCAGAGCCATTATACAACTCTATTGTTGAGTACTACTCCTCGTGGGGAATAAACTGATCTTCATGTGTAAAATCAGCAGAGTTTCCCTTTAAATGTCGTATAATTTTTTTTTTAAACAGGCTCGCCCCCCTGGATATCTATCTCATAAATCAGGAAGTGTGTGTGTGTTGGGGGGGGGGGGCTGTCTTTGAAATATCGGGTTTCCTAGGTACTTTGGTTCACCGGCGTTGACTGCGGTTCACTTTTTGCTGCTTCCAACGTTACATGATTGCTGCATATACCAACAAAACTTTTCTTCCCTTCTGCTGGAGCACGAGCAGATAGCTGACAAAAAGGTTGAGGAAAAAAAGGCACTACCATGACTGGCTCTTCCGTGTCTACCCTTTCCCAATAAAAGCCATTTTGCAGACACTAAATATCACTAATTAAGTTGGTGTGAGCTGTAAATTCACCATTTCTAAACAGAGGCAGAACATAACGTAATCGTAACGTGCAGAAAGGTTGGGCAGTGTGAGACTGCGAGACTATCTCGGCGCTGACCAGGCAAAGACAAACCTCTAGTAAAGTGCTCATATTATGGTCATTTCAGGTTCATAATTGTATTTAGAGGTTGTACCAGAATAGGTTCACATGGTTTAATTTTCAAAAAACACCATGTTTATGTTGTACTGCACATTGCTGCAGCTCCTCTTTTCACCCTGTGTGTTGAGCTCTCTGTTTTAGCTACAGAGTGAGACATCGCACTTCTGTTCCATCTTTGGTGGGAGTCGCACATGCTCAGTACCTAGGTAAGGACTACTAGCCAGTCAGAAGCAGAGTATGAGGGCGTGCCCTGACAGTACCTAGGTAAGGACTACTAGCCAGTCAGAAGCAGAGTATGGAGGCGTGCCCTGACAGTACCTAGGTAAGGACTACTAGCCAGTCAGAAGCAGAGTATGGGGCGTGCCCTGACAGTACCCTAGGTAAAGACTACTAGCCAGTCAGAAGCAGAGTATGAGAGGGTGCCCTGACAGTACCTAGGTAAGCACTACTAGCCAGTCAGAAGCAGAGTATGAGGGCGTGCCCTGACAGTACCTAGGTAAGGACTACTAGCCAGTCAGAAGCAGAGTTTGAGGGTGTGCCCTGACAGTACCTAGGTAAGGACTACTAGCCAGTCAGAAGCAGAGTATGAGGGCGTGCCCTGACAGTACCTAGGTAAGGACTACTAGCCAGTCAGAAGCAGAGTTTGAGGGCGTGCCATGCTAGCAGCTAGGCGAGCATTATAACGTGTGTTCCAAAGTGACCACGTCTGTCTCTGAAGTAAAGGCTGGACTACAATAGAGCTGTTTGGAGCCGTTTGTGAACAGTGTTTTCTGTTGGAGATGGTAAGTCCCTTGGGGGGCTTTTTTTTTTTTTCTTTTTTAAACTATAACCCCCCAAAAAAAAAAAAAAAAAAACAAACAAAAAAAAAAAAAAAAAAAAAAAAAACACTTTATGTGCTGCTAACTTTTTTTTCTTTAAACCAAAAAAAACACACAAAAAAAAAAAAAAAAAAAAAAAAAAAAAAAAAAAAAAAAAAAAAAAAAAAAATTCTCATAACACTAATAACAACATCGGCAAAAAAAAATGAATCCATTCCATGTTTCAACGTTAAGGCTCTTATATACTGGACGCATCCAAGGTGGCGCACGCCATCGTGACATCAAAATGACATAATATCATGCCGGCCCGCCCGATTTATAGCACGCAAGCAGAAGTCGCGCACGGCTCTTTTTTTTCAGCGGCGCGCGACAAAGCGGAAACAGGAGGCCTGAACGAGTTCACCGACAACCGGATGCCAGGACTCTCAGAGTGACTGCAAGTCTCTCTGGTAAACTCACTGGGTTAAGATGAGTTCTTTTATGGTGAATGAAAGGCTTGATCCGACCAAGTAGGTCATCCAATCAAATCGAAGCATTGACAGCAATGCTGCTGCCAGTTCTGCCGTTGTTTACCTTTTTCTTCTTCTTCTAGTCCGTAGAAAGAGCAACGTCGGTAGCCTTTGCTCATTAGCACCACCTCTGTTCAGGAGCTGGGCTGCGTCTAGTATATAAGAGCCTTTAACCGTCAAGCCACTAAACCTGTATGGAAATGAACACGTCTGCTGAAGTGTTATAATGTTACTAATAAGTAGTAATTTCACCCTAGGGTCCTTTGCACCATGACCTCGAGCCAAAGGAAAAATTAATTCCCAAAGAATATCGCCGGCCTTGTCTTTAAAAAAAAATAAACATTAACAACCCTCATCCCCAAAAGCAATAACATCCACAAATATGAGTTGTTGGGGAAACACCACCTTTGATGTCTCCCTGCTTTCATTTCCAGCAGCCTTTGCTGTGGCCACACTTCTCACTGACGACTCATTCACATGCACACAGACAACAAACAGCAGTAGGCACACACCTTCAGTAGACAGCTACTGTAGCCCTGAGGTGAATCACTGCCGATGAGTTAAGGTGCTGTCTGTTGTCTTCGCTGTAGCCCGAGGCAGCGGGATGTTTGTGTGTTTGTGGATGTGGTAATGCTCACAGGTCAGAAAGCAGGTTTAGTGAAAAGTCTGTGTGTGTGTGTGTGTGTGTGTGTGTGTGTGTGTGTGTGTGTGTGTGTGTGTGTGTGTGTGTGTGTGTGTGTGTGTGTGTGTGTGTTAACCCTGAGATGAGGGAAACTCTGGATTTCCGTTTCAGAAAGGGAGGTGATTTAAACCTGAGAAAGAGTGCAACTCCAGCCCGTTTCATAAACTTAACTGAGTCTGTGAACCTAACCTGGTCGGGAGCAGGTTTTTTCTTCAATAAACCTGCGAGTTTCTCTCAGTCTCCTCCCTCTGACACAGCTCTCTTTAAAGCGTACCTCTCGCCAAAATGCAACCTAGGGTCTCTTTGTGAATGTAACCGAGTCAAACTTTCGTTTAAAAGCATAATTAGAACGGAAAACGCCACTTTTAAGATTTACCGTATTCTCGATTTTGGTCAAATGGCCTTTTGAATGGGAGTGCTAGGGGCACTACTATGATGGCATCAAAATTGCTATTTTTAAAACCCAAAGAAGGCTCGACACAAAATGAAAAACCTTTTATTTTTAGTAAACTCTGTGTACACAAACAATGTTGTCAATGCTGGAGTTCATGTGTAGAGCCCCTGGTGATACTTGGAGCACAGTCTCATGTTGTGTCGAGTCTTCTTAGTGTTTTAAAAATGTTGATTTTGATACTATACTTTCTCCTTATGACCTCATAAGGAGAAGATTCCAGATTGGCCCATCTGAGCTTTCATTTTCTCAAAGGCAGAGCAGGATACCCAGGGCTCGGTTTACACCTATCACCATTTCTAGCCACTGGGGGACCATAGGCAGGCTGGGGGAACGCATATTAATAAAAAAAAAAAATTTTCATGCCATGGGACCTTTAACTCTGAGTCAACCTACTGTTCTGTGCTGTTCTGGAACCGAAAACTCAGAGTTTCCCATCTCAGGGTAAATCAACTCAGAGTTCAGGGTTAGACTCAGAGTTTGTTAAACCTCCTTCCTGAAACGGGCCCCAGGTTTCCCAAAGCGAACCTGTATGCAAAGCGTGCACGCAGACCTGTACCAGTCATTTGCTTAAAAGCATCTCTGTGTATACTGTACACTGTGTGCCTTAAGCAACAACATGAGCACAAATCACTGAGGGCTCTGAAGGTTCGAATTCACAATTTAACAGTAACAGTGGGCAAAGACGAACACAACGTGTACTTTTACTGCATTAAAGTGTAAAAACCTGTTTTGTGGGCTACCGACTCACTTGGGAACCGAGTCTCTGCGCAGCTCTTGTATGTTTGGGCCGGTTCATGTTGTTTGCATGATGACAACAACATGTATGCCGCTGCCTCCCTCCACAGCTAATTAGCCTACTTCATTCTATAATTAATGCTTAAGTCTTCATCCCGAGCCCCATGTATTTTTTTTCCAGGATCACAGTCAGAAGGAAGAGAGGGTGATGAAAGATAAAAGAAAGACACCTCTTTGCTCTGGGGACTCTCTCTCTCTCTATCTCTTTGATCCATTAAACAGCCAACAGTTGAAAAGATGCAAAGCATTATGCGGAGAGACACACTCAGCACACAAACTGTAAACTCAGAGGTTAAACACAGTAAGCTATAGAGCTCTTTCTTCTCTACAAAACGTTCTTCACTGCTTCAAACTATTACATAACTTCTATTTTGCTGCATCGCCGTGTGAGCCACTCATGGCTCCGATCCAACTGCATTGACACCCAAAATAACATCTTTACAACAATAACACCATTTGTCTTCTGTTAGTTTTCCTCTTTTGTACTTCCACGGAGTAACAGACAGCTGATGGACAACTGTAACTGTTCTGTTGTTGTCTGACTGATGTTTTGGCACTGTAAATATCCGTCCTTTTTTTTTTTTTTTTTTGTTTGCTTTTGAAAGAAGTCAGTGTGTAGAAGGAGCTGTTTTTTTTTCTCTGCGGGCGTGCAGATGATACATCACCTTTGACCTAGTGAGAAAAGGCCCACAGCCACATGTAGCACTGAGTGCTCTATTGTCCTCCCTGCCACTCAACAGTCCCACATTGTCTGCATGTGTGTGTGTCTCTCTCACACATACTCACACCACACACCATCCCCCGCTTGTCTACTAGCGCATACGGCCTACCCCCTCAGTGTCACCCTCCTATTCCACGCCTGTTGGGACAGAGGGGATGTGTGACTCCTGACACCTCAACCCACCAGCATCTAATTGTCACAGTAGCCAGACCTCCAGGAGCCCAAAGCCCAGGTGTGACTTCTCACAGTGTGGACAATGCTGTCTTTCTGTTTGTGAATGTGTGTGTCGTCCCGAGTGAGGGAGTTTCAGAGAAGAACATTTGGATTTGGAAGTGTTAAAAGACGATGGGGGGAAAGAATAGTTTTTAGAAATGCATCTTTCTCTTCCGGGTTTGGCTCAGACCCCCAGGAAGTGTCTATCCTACTGTCTACATGATTCTCTTATATTGTCCATATTTAATGCTGGTCTCTAGACTTTATCCTGGCACTATTGGACTTATTTGCACTACCACCATGACACCCCCTCTCATAGAGCACCTTTCCATGCATACTGAATCCCAGGGTCAGTCCATGCCCTGTCACTGCAAACGTCTCATGCGTATACATCCCTTTGTACATTCATGTGGATTTTCTTTTAATGTCCATATTATTCATGTAGATTTGTTATTTTATCATCCTGTTTATGATGTACAGTATGTGTATGTTGTGTGTTTCTTTAAGATACTGGGACCTTGAATTTCCCCTTGGGGATCAATAAAGTATCTATCTATCTATCTATCTATCTATCTATCTATCTATCTATCTATCTATCTATCTATCTATCTATCTATCTATCTATCTATCTAAGTGTGCCAGGCTTTAAAGCCAATTTGACATAGCATTCGTGTCCGTGATGCCCTCTGGTCCAAAAAAAGTCTTCCCATAGACTTAAATTGGGAAAGAGAAGTCTGTATTTAGTGGATACTTTTTTTAATTTTTTTCACTATCAGAATTATTTGATCCATTCAGTCCCATAACATTTGGAAAGTCTAGAAGAGCCGCACCACTAAATCATTTTATCCCCATTGAAGTTAGCAGAGCGCTAAACTGGAAGTAGCCGGCTCGGCCAGCGGAGGCCTCTAGCGCGCCTGCTCTATGGTCCCAAAAGTGCAGAAGCAGCACCGATCATCCGGGTAATTAAATACATTAAATTAAATACATGGTTTTATTATACGTCCATGGTCTGGCCTCAAATCTACTGTACACTTGTGCAAACTAGGAGACATTTTATCTGAAGATACAGTACAGGCCAAAAGTTTGGACACACCTTCTCATTCAATGCATTTCCTTTATTTTCATGACTATTTACATTGTAGATTCTCACTGAAGGCATCAAAACTATGAATGGACACATATGGAATCATGTACTTAACAAAAAAGTGTGAAATAACTGAAAACGTTTTATATTTTAGATTCTTCAAAGTAGCCACCCTTTGCTTTTTTTGATAAGTCTGCAAACCCTTGGTGTTCTCCCAATGAGCTTCATGAGGTAGTCACCTGAAATGGTTTTACCTTCACAGGTGTGCCTTTTCAGGGTTAATTAGTGGAATTTTTTTCCCTTATTAATAAAAAAAGCAAAGGGTGGCTACTTTGAAGAATCTAAAATATAAGACATGTTTTCAGTTATTTCACACTTTTTTGTTAAGTACATAATTCCATATGTGTTCATTCATAGTTTTGATGCCTTCAGTGAGAATCTACAATGTAAATAGTCATGAAAATAAATAAAAAAACAAATTAAATGAGAAGGTGTGTCCAAACTTTTGGCCTGTACTATACATGCCGAACATGGCAATATATTACAAGACAAGATAGAAAATAAATCTAAACTTAAAGAGTACTATGTACACAATCGATTCCTGCCTGGCTCGTCCCAGAAGTAATATTTTGAAAATGTGACGTGTCTCAAAGAGAGAGGGGGAAAATGATCCTCGCTCTCTCTGCTTCCTGTTAGGCTGACAAGGATGGGCGAGCATGCGAGCAAACATTCACAACATGCATCGGAGGACTTCTTTTGTCATAAAAACATGCGTGCAAACAAGCTGACTCCTGCCATGACGCAAACACATGCACATAAACATGACCTCGGTTAAATATATTTTTTTCCACTGCTGAGATATAGACATCGATTTCTTTTTTTATACACTGAGTCATGACCTCTGACCCTATTCAACCGCTGAAATCTCTTCAATCAAATGACTGTTTTAGTTATTTTAAGTTCAGTTGTTTTAGTTAAGGAGTACAGTGAACGTGTTTTTAAAATGATTTTTTTTTATGCCCGGTGTTTTTTAAATGCGGTCACCATTAGCTCTGTTCATAAGCTGCTTTGTCAAGCCTAACGAACAAGGGGAGTGACACCTGATTGGATCATCCGAGATCAACACCTTCTTGACCTCTTTTCAAGAACACTCCTGGTGATGTTGTTTTTCCCCTTTAAGTATTCTGGTGATCAGGTCTGAGAAATGTTCTTTCTGTGTTTGTTCAGCCACAGTGACATCTATTTGTTACAAACAAACAGCTCCAACTGCTCCTAGAAAATTAAAAGCATCAGTTTCTCTATGCAGGGGGACTTTTTTTTACTGGAAAGTACCTACGGTAGCAAAGCAAACACAAAACCTATGATAACAGAAGATAATAGCTACGACTACGGTAATAGACTGAATTCATTTTATATACTTTCTTTTTTTTAACTGCTTATGAAACAGTCGCAATTTAATACTGACGCCTCTATATGACCGACATAAGCAAACGAAACCATCCTTTATTAATCCCCCAACGGGGAAATTCACACTGTTGCAACAGCAAGGGATAGGGGGAAAAGTACAAGACACAGATAAACAAACAATCAATACATATAAGTAAAGAGAATAAATAGCAAACTAAAAACTAAACAAAATATATATATAACAAACTAAAGTTTAATTGACACATTTTGGGCAAATCATTTAAGAGAAATCTTGGAAAAGAAACAGTCCGTAGACACTGCGACTGTTCTGTACGCTTTTGTTTGTTTTAAATAGAAATACAAATTAGATCACAAAAAAGAAACACTACCGCCTTTGTCCACAGGGGCCGCCAAATCAACACAAAATGAAAGCTCCTTGTAGTTGCTTTACATTCTTCAAGCTGATTATATACTAGACGCAGCTACAGCTAAATTAAGACTTTACAGTAATAACAATAAAGACAAGTATTGAGTGATTGTATTTTAAATGAGCACAAGTAAAGTAGAACTGACGTAACAGCTGTTATATATGTTAACGTACTGTGGAGGCTAACGGCAGATCGCTGCAATCAGCTAGCGGTTAGCCAAATTAACCGTTAGCTAAACTAACGTTAGCTTCCCGGTGGAGGCTAACGGCAGACCGCTATAATCACCTAGCGGTCCGCCGAATTAACCGTTAGCTACCGCTATAATCACCTAGCGGTCCGCCGAATTAGCTATTAGCTAACTAACGTTAGCTGGAGGCTAGCGTGTGAACATCTTGCGCATGCGCAGAACGGATCGTGCAGGTGGAAGCGGTGCCGTTATTCCAAGGTGGTGGTGGAATGAACGCAGCATTATCATCTGCGCCTACGTCATGGCATACGTGTCATCTTGCACATGCGCAGAACGGATCGTGCCGGTGGAACGGATCGGGTACTGACAGCTGTCTTCTCCTGAACAGCGGTGGCGCTAATGAGCAAAGGCTACCGACGTTGCTCTTTCTACTGACTAGAAGAAGAAGAAAAAGGTAAACAACGGCAGAACTGGCAGCAGCATTGCCGTCAATGCTTCGATTTGATTGGATGACCTACTTGGTCGGATCAAGCTCTTCATTTGCCATAAAAGAACTCATCTTAACCCAGTGAGTTTACCAGAGAGACTTGCCGTCACTCTGAGAGTCCTGGCATCCGGTTGTCGGCGAACTCATTCAGGCCTCCTGTTTCCGCTTTGTCGTGCGCCGCTGAAAAAAAAAAGAAGCTGTGCACGACCTTGGCTCGCGCACCATAAATCGGACATGCCGGCCGGATATTACATCATTATGACGTCACGATGTCGCGTGCCAGCTTGAATGCGTCAACTGTAAAAAACCCTTTAGGCTTTTAAAAAAAATACATATATTTGGTTATGTAAAAACATCATGTTTTTATGTTTGCTGTAAATGTTGTTACAGAGTGAACTTACTTACTTACTCCTCTTCGTCCCCTATGCATTTTTATTTGCATTCGGTCCCTGGCAGCATGTTGGTCCTCTCCCCATGACAGGTTCATCTCTCCCAGCTTTTGTGTCACAGTTCTGCGCCAAGTGGTTTTGGGCCTCCCAGGTTTTCTTTTGCCAGGTGGTGTCCATCTTAAGGCGACTTTTGTGATGCTGTCCTGCGCCATCCTCAAAACATGTCTTAGCCATCTCAGGCGTCTGTGCGTAATCTCCTTGGTGATGCTCCGGCTTCCCGTTTTCTTGTACAGTTCATTGTTGGAGATCCTATTAGGCCAAAATATTGTTTATCGTAATATTTGTCGGAGGCATCCATTATGGAACACCTCAAAACAGACATGAGGAGAATGGAAGACAGAGTGAACTGGACAAATATAATATGTCAGTCTACACAATCGGTAGTGGCAGATGCTTGGCGGTGGGGAAAAAATCTTAACTTCTAACTTCTGTTAAGGTGTAACAGTTGACCATAAACCATACTTTTTTTTTTTTCGATAAATGTCTCTTTACATAACCTTTTTAACTTAATATTACTTCACTTTTACTTATCTTCATTTCTTGAACTTTAGCTATGTTACTTTATAGACTTATTGACAATTAGTTTTTTCTTACTCAAATGTTTGCCTTAAATTTAACTGTGAAACAACTGCAACTTAACAATTTCCCTGAGGGGAGCAATTTTAAGCCCTTAACAGCATGTGTCTTATAGGCACATCCTAACTGACTTTACCTGATCAATAAATCATGATTATTGTGGAATTCAGCTGACTACACACCATCTACAGTAAAGGCATAAATGGAGATGTTACGCTGAGTTTTATCAATCAATATTTCATATGTTTCATGTGAACAATAAATCAAATGACTACTTGTGTTGCTACGGAGAAAAGGCCAGTCAGAGGCACCCATGAGAGCCTTTTCAAATTCAAAATTCATTGTTGTTGTAACTGGGAACAACACAACTAAGCGTAACGTACAGAAATGGAATTATTTTTCACAATCCTGTGGACAGAAAACTCACACAGACAACGCAGGAACTCTTTTGGATAAATTTCAATTTCCACAGACAGCTCTGCCCACGATATGTTGTGTGGATCATTGTCGTTTATGGTGTTTAACAGTTTGTCTTCATCCTGGTTTTGTAGCTTCACCATCCGAACATCCACAGGGTTTCCACGGGGTCTTAAAAAGTCTAAAATTTCTAAATTCGCTGACCTATTGTGTTCTAGGTCTTAAATAATTTTAAACGGGTCTAAATTTTCCGAAGTCCATGCGACGCTACCTCTAATGCTCATTCCGTGGTGTTGTCGTTCTTTCTGTCGCTAGTCCACATATAATTTCGCTGTATTACGACTACAAATGAGACCAACATGCAACTTATTTTGCAGCCAATCAGCTTTGATGTGATTGGCGCGAGTCTCTTTCAGATTGTACCACAGGCATAAAAAACTGATTTTATTCTTTAGCTTTGGGGAAGTGCAAGTTTAGCGATACTTTTTTAATTTAGGGCTTAGTTAATGTTGTGATAAAGGTCTTAAATTACATTCATAATGGTCTTAAAAAGGTCTTAAAGGAACACCAAACACCAAACACCAAACTGTTGCATAGTAGAGGAATTACCGTACAGTACAGGAGAAGCTCGCAGGCAGTTCCGACTTACATGAGCTGTTTAAGTTTAATTACTAATGTTAACTAGCATTTTAGTTAGCAATAATTAACCTGTGCCTATGTTATCTCCTTACATATACCTACACTCTCCGTCTCTGCAAGATCCGGAATGATTGAGATTTCTCTTGGCACAGCTACCAGAAGACTTACAACTTTCAGACCGGTTGCTCACGTCACATTTACGTCGTCTCTCTCAGTTGGAGGCTGCGCAGTAACGCTCAGCGCTCACCGGAAAAGTGCTTCTAATATCCTTCACTGGTCTCCGTCCAGAGCAACGGGCTCTGTTGGTCCAGTTTATATACTGTCTATGGGTGAAACCTGCAGAAACTCTGATCCATATAGGGTTTGTATTTGCCTCTCAGTGGTGATGAGGGTGGTTCCATATCACATGAAAAAAAGTGATGTCAAAACTCAACCTCCATATCTTAATGCAAGATGTATGAGAAAGATGAGGGTGAGGAAGAGGAGGGGCAGGAAAGAGTTGGTGGGGTCACAAGGCCACTGCACATATTGGGGATTAAAGGAGATGCTTATCTGCAGGGAGGGGTAGCAAGGGGCACAATGGGGGAGAGATGGCTGGATACAGTAGCTGGAGAGCTTTGGAGCCCCGAGCTTTTGCTGAACAGTGTTTTTATAACAACATGGTTCCACCTTCCACCCTATTTTAGAGGCTATCTCTGTTTTCTTTCAGGCGGCGTGTGACTCCCCCAGGTCTTTGAAATTCTCTTTTTGAAAGAGACAAGTTATCTTACAAACCGACTGTATTCATTAAAGATGAATAGAATTTATAAGGACTCTGCTTTGTTCGGGAAACAGCCTTACACGCTTAACTGGAGTGTAAAAATGGGATAAAAACATGTTGTCATAATTGGAATAAATACCCTCTTTTATTTAAGATTTTTTTAACAGCCTTTTTGTTCCAGCATTTCACTAGTTTTGGTGCATAAACATGGGAATAATGGAGGAAAGGCTTATGGAAGTAGTCTGTCTCCCTGTT